>NW_017972687.1:36468-84968 GCF_001876935.1 Asparagus officinalis
AAGATCTATTGACTAATGTGTTGGAGTGAAACACACAATCGAACCCGTGCCGTTCCGGATCTTTTGCTAAGAGTTTAACAAGTAGGAAAATCACCACAAATAAAAGAAAAATTGCAGGAAAGATAAACAAGAAGGAACACACCAGATTTAACGAGATTCGGCAACGTGCCTACGTCCTCGGGAGCCACACCACACAATTCTTTGATTAATTGAAGAATATTACAATGCCCACAAATAGGTTTTTATCTCTCCGAGATCTCTATGAAATAATCTTCTCAAAACCCTCTTTTTCTCGTATTAACATAACTCTAAAAACATATTAGGGAATATATATAAACCCAGCCCAAAACAGAATCCCGAAACAATTAGGAAACTGGTAAAACAGTTTTCGGTCGACCGGACCATATGAGTCGGTCGATCAGCCAGAACGTCAGTTTCTTACAGGGTCTTTGTGCACGTTTTCGGTCGACCGGACCATCACCTTCGGTCAATCGGATGACCACTCTCGATCGACCGACCAGAGTGAGTTTCCTGGGCTGTTTTCCTGCAGTCGATTAAGTCGACCGGACCAAGCTTGTCGGTCAAACGATCTGGGTTTTTCTTCTTCTTTGATGATTTCTTCTTCAGGTTTTGGTCTTCACACTTTCAAAGCTAACACTCTCTCACTTGGAGACGAAACCACCATCAATGAGCTCTCCTGAACTCCTGTCATCTTCACAAGCATCTTCTCCTATCCGGAAAATTCCATTCTTCAATCATCATTATCTCGGTGATCCCACCGATCCTCCTAGTATGGCTCTGCCTTCATCTCCTACGCGTGAAGGCCAACTAAAATTACGTACACTCCAGTTTGTCGATGCTCACTACTTTTGTCAACATATCCATAGGATTTTGGCTCCCTAAAATATTCTCCAATCGTAACTTGTCGTCTTTAATCTGCAAGTGTATGAAGTAGTAACCTACGTTGATGTGCTTCATTCTAGCATGATATACTAGATTCTTGGCAAGATATATAACACTCTGGCTATCACAATAAAGAACTATGTTCCCCTGCTTCAGATCCAACTCTTGCAGACACCCGGCTAACCAAATTATCTCCTTCCTGGCTTCAGTCACTACGACATACTCTGTCTCAGTTATGAACAATGTTATAATCTTCTGCAAACATGAGACCCAGCTTAATGCTGTCGACGCTAAGATATAAACATATATGTAGGCGTTAAAAATTACCTATAGGTTTCAGCACACAGCTCAAGATATAGAGAAAACAATGAACTTCATTATCCTAGTCAAGAAGGATTATCTAACACCAACAAATGCATGAAGCAAGTTGACCAGGTGTACAAGTCAGCGAGACGGTCAAATGATGATGAAACAACTCGATCGAGAGTAACATTTTTTCGATCGCAAAAGATGAAGCGTCACTCGTGTCTCGCTCATGCCATGGGTGTATCGCCAATGGAAGGTTGTAGATCTCTTCACGAGCTTTCTAACGCATCTTGAATCACTTTATTCCGACATCGAACGAGGGAGTTAGAGCTAAAATACCCGAGACCATTCAGGTCGTTTTACATCAGTAAGACACAATCTGTGTCTTAGAGAGGAATGACAATTTTGGATATGATGTGGTTCGAATCTGAAGAAGCTCAAAAAGAAGAAAGTTGTAGATCTCTCCTCCAGCTTTCCAATGCATCTTGAATCACTTTATTCTGACATCGTACGAGAAAGTTAGAGTCAAAACAAGGCGAGTGTCTCGGCCAAACCGAGACTGTCCCGAGTTCAAGATTCTGTCCCGAATTCAAGATTCTATCCCAAGATCAAGATTTTATCCCGAGTTCAAGATTATGTCCCGAGATCAAGATTTTGTCCCGAGTTCAGAATTATGTCCCAAGTTCAAGATTTTGTCCCGAGTTTAGAATTATGTCCCGAGATCAAAATTCTGTCCCGACTTGGCTCGGACTGTCCCGAACTATCACAGACTATCCAGAACTATCACGAACTGTTCAGAACTACCACGGACTATCCAGAACTGCTATGAACTATCCATAACTATCGCGGACTGTCCAGAGCCTCCCTAACTGATTTGAGATTATCTATAAGTATGGTTAAGTGGTTATAACTGGGGATAAGATTAAATTGTTCGTTCTTATCCGAAAACAGGCTTCTGAAGCCTATAAATACAGTCCTAAGGTCTTCTTTTACACAAATCTGGAATTCTCAAGCCTTGGCAAAGCCCTGTTGGATCAGAGAGTGAGGAGCACGGATTTCAAAGAGAAGATCTCGGCGAGCTATTCAGTATAAAGAGGAAGAGTTCGAGAGATCTGCATCTGTTCATCTATTTATTTGAGATCGTACTTAGCTACGATTCTCGAGAAGAGTGATTATTTCGCTTTACCGAGATAGTTACTTCAGTTTCTTATCTTCTTTGCGAGGCAACGAAATCTACATTAGATCTAATCAGTCGATAGCCTATAGATAAACCCCGGCACAAGCAAAGACTGCACGCAAGCAGAAGATCGATAAACGATCTCTCTGTGTGTTTTTAAAAAGTTATAATTTTTATTTTATTTGTGTAAGAGAAACCTTATAAAAAGGCTCACTCTTTCGAACTTGTTGTAAGTCGATAAACGATTGTAATGAGTTCTCAAATGAAATCAACTTTCGACCAAAACAATACCCCGTGGTACTTTGCCTCGTATCATGATCACCGGTGAAATCTGCATCCACGTATCCTCGCAGTACTAATTCTTTCCTTCTGAAACACAATGGCATATCCGTAGTCCCTCTCAAGTAACACAATATTCACTTCCCTCCCAATGTTGCTTCTCTGGATTGCTTACAAACATGCTCACAACTCTCACTGCATGGGAGATATCCGACTTCGTGCAAACAATCGTGTACATCAGACTACCAATGACTGATGAATATGACACTCTACTATTTTGGATGATTGTTCCTCAGATAACTTGAATTGACTTCCAAGGGGCGTGCCGACGGGCTTAGTATTCTTCATGTTAAATCTCTGAAGTACCTTCTCGATGTATTCCACTTGACTCAACTTCAACGTTCCTTCAATTTCATCTCTACTGATTTGCATCCCAAGAATTTACTTCGCTACACCCAGATCTTTCATAGCAAATCCTTCGCTAACTGCTTCTTCAAATTGTTTATTTTCTCTAAACACGATCCTACAACTAACATGTCATCAACATACAATAATAACATGATATAGCTAGACTCGAACCTCTTGAAGTACCAACAATAATCTGAATTGTATCTTCTATAACCATTGCTCTGTATGAAGTTATCGAACTTCTTGTACCACTGTCTTAGAGCATGTTTTAATCCGTACAAGCTCTTCTTGAGTCCACATACTATCTCTTCCTTTTCTTCTTCTATAAAACTAACAGGTTGCTTCATGTAGATTTTTTTCATCCAAGTCACCATGAAGAAAGGTAGTCTTCACATCTAACTACTCAATGTAGAGATTTTTAATAGCTACTAAGCTCAACACCACTCTGATGGTTGTAAGCTTCATAACAGGAGAAATTATCTCTGTATAATCTACTTCTTCCCGCTGTTGAAACTCTTTTACAACTAATCTAGCCTTACACCTCTTGCTTCCATCACTCTCCTGCTTAACCCGATAGACCCATTTGTTATGTAAGGTTTTCTTCTGCGTAGGTAGCTGGGCTAACTCCCATATCACATTAGTATATAGAAAATCCATCTTTCTTACATTGTATGCTCCCACTACTGAGATTCACTAACTTACATAGCCTCCTCATAGCATTCTGGTTCTTCGCTATCTGTCAAAAGCAAATAATCTAGTGATGAAAGATATCTGGGATTCAATTTGGGTATCATGAATGACCTTCTAAGCTTCATACCTTGGGTAGTCGTCTCTGCACCTGAAGTCTACTCCGTTCTTCGGTCAGAACTGATCTTGTCACCGCTATCTGAAAGGTCCTCCATATCTATGTACTCGGATCCACCTACATCCGTAGTGATGCTCCCACTGCTTTAGCTATCATTGGTATTGTTTTTGTCCTTGTACATCACCTCCTCATTGAATATGACGTCTCTGCTCCTGATGATCTTTCTGTTCTTCTCATCCCACAGACGATACCCGAACTCATCAATGTCGATCAAATGAATGTACACTTCTGTGACCTAGCTTCTAGCTTGTTCCTGACATGATCGCTAATATGAACATATGTCATACAGCCAAATACTCGCAAGTATAAGAGATTAACCTTCTTGCCACTCCAAACCACATCTAGAATCCTAAAATCCAATAGAACTGATGGCTCATGATTAATCAAGTAAGCTGTTGTATGCATCACGTCTGTCCAAAATATCTTGGGTAGACCTGTATGTAGACGCATGCTCCTCGCACGCTCTGTCAAAGTCATGTTCATCCCCTCTACAACGTTGTTCTGTTGCGATATCCCTGGAGTAGTCCTCTCCAAACGAATCTCATTTAGATCACAGAACCTCTTGAACTCCTCTAACTCGTATTCTCTACTATTGTCTGATCTCAGACACTTCATATTCAGATCTGTCTCGTTCTCCACCATGGCTTTCCACTTCTTGAAGATCCCGAACACCTCTGACTTATGCTTCATGAAGTATACTCACGCCTTTCTCGAGTGATCATCGATAAATGTGACATAGTATGTCGAACCGTTAAGAGAAAACACGCTAGCTGGGCCCCATACATCTGTATGAATAAGCTCTAACTTATGAGATTTACGTGGTCTTTTATTTTTCTGAAAGCTGACCCTCTTCTGCTTCCCGTAGATGCAATCCTCACAAACACTAACTTCTACTGAATCGATGTCATTTAGCTTTCCTTTTGAGTGTAGAATATTCATTCCCTTCTCGCTCATGTGTCCTAGCCTATTGTGTTACAGATCTGCACTCTTCTTGCCAGCTACAATTACGAGGGTGTCACTCGGATGTGAAGTTAAATAGAGTGTTTCGGTTTTGTACTACCGTTAGAGATTTTTCACGAATCCCCGGTGAATGTTGAAATATAGCATTCCGCTCTAAGCTGACTAACCGAATCAAGATTCCTCTTCAGTTTTGATACATGTCTGACATTCTTCAGATTCTACTTAGAGCCATTCATCTGAATCTGCATGTCACCTCTTCTAACAATACTGCAAGACTCGTTATCCTCCAAGTACACTTTTTTAAAATCCCCTGCTATATAGTTCTAAAGAACCTTTTTATTAGCAGTGACGTAGAAAAAGGCTCCTAGATCAATTATCCATAAATCAGAATCGTTGTCCATAGCAAGGATGAAGACATCTTGCACAATATGAACCTCTTGTTCATTCGCATCCTTCTTTTGTGCTTTACAGATTAAAGATATATAGCCCTCCTGATCATAGTTCCAACACTTTTCTTTGATAGACCTAACCTTCGAGATTGACCTTTTCTTCTTCGACTTCGACCGATTCCTATTCTAGTTTCCCTTCTTTTGGCTTCGGACTCTCTGTTCGAGATTTAGGACCGAACCTGAACCTTCTGATTCAGACAATTTCCTTCTAACCTCCTCGAATAGAATCATACTAACAACCTCTCTTAGCTTCAACTTCTTTCCCGCCGAGTTGCTAATTACGGTCACGCAACCTGCCCAACTATCCGGTAACTACGATAGAATCAATAGGGCATGCACTTCATCATCAAATGTGATGTCTACGGAGATAAGTTGATCAACAATTGTATTGAACTTGTTGAGATGCATCGTGAAGGAGCATCATTCTGCCATCTTGAGGTTAAAGAGCGTTTTGTCAAGATGCACCTTATTTGCGACTGACAGTTGCTCGTACATCTTCGTGAGCGTTTCTATAAACCCCACCGTCGTCTTCTCCTTCAATATATTATGGGTGACTGATTTGGCAAGCGACAATCGGATCTGCCCTAGAACCTTTCAATCTAATATTTCACATTCCTCATCTGATTTCTCCTTCTTTCCTTTAGTCTTGCCCATCAACGGGCAGTAAAGATCCTTCTGGTACAGATAGTCCTCCATCTGTTACTTTCAGTAGGCGAAGTCTGACCCATCAAACTTTTTTATCCTTGATTTTCTTTCCTCTACCATGCCTCTCGCACAAATCTTCTGAACGAAGCTCTGATACCAGTTGTTGGAGATTTGAAACACGCAATCGAACCCATATCCTTCCGGATCTTGTGCTAAGAGTTTAACAAGTAGGAAAATCACCGCAAATAAAGAAAAATTACAGGAAAGATAAATAAGAAGGAACACACCAGACTTAACGAGGTTCGGCAACGTGCCTACGTCCTCAGGAGCCACACCACATAATTCTTTGATTAATTAAAGAAGATTACAATGCCCACAAATAGGTTTTTATCTCTTTGAGATCTCTCTAAAAGAATCCTCTCAAAACCCTCTTTTTCTCGTGTTAACATAACCTTAGAAACGTATTAGGGAATATATATAAACCCAGTCCAAAACAGAATCCCAAAACAATTATGAAACTGGAAAAATGGATTTCGTTCGACCGGACCATGTGAGTTGGTCGACCGACTAGAACGTTAGTTTCTTACAGGGTCTTTGTGCACGTTTTCGGTCGACCGGACCATCACCTTCGGTCGACCGGATGACCACTCTCGGTCGATCGTCATCAAGCTTCGATCGACCAACCAGAGTGAGTTTCTTGGGTTGTTTTCCTGTAGTCGATTCGGTTGATCGGACCAAGCTTATCGGTCGACCGATTTGGGTTTTTTTGCTTCTTTAATGATTTCTTCTTTAAGTTTTGGTCTTCACACTTCCAAAACCAACATAATGGTGCATTAAGGCATAAGTACCACAGGTTTAAAGTTTGAACTTGGGGTCCAAACACAAACCCACTTAAGGGATATGCATACTTCGAATGGGTTTGGAATTTGAATTTCAGGCATGCTCACATAAATTTATAAGATGCATTATGAGTTCTAGAACAGTAGGCTCACATACAACTCCATTAACTTATTTGCATTTATTAACTTATAAGTATGTTTTTCTGTTTTATATGTTCAAATACTTGCAAAGAGAATGTTGAATATATACACTTTTAGATGTGTAATTTTAATATTATACCTGATTTTTGTCATTTCTTATAATGTTATTGACATTGGTAACCTGTATTGCTATCATGTGTAGACTATGTCACGTTATATTAATTTTATGACATCATATTAATTTACCATAACAAAATAACTGTCTTATGTGGTACCCATATCCTTCCTATACTACTATAAATTAGCATAAAATACACCCAGGTAGAAGTACTCAATGCGGCAAGCACATAATAGTTATGTTTCATTTAAAATCCACAATATAGAAAGAGTGAAGCTGGAGACTGAAGCAAAAGTGAGGAGTTAATTTTGTGAAATAGCTACATAATTGTATATTATGTTGTATCCTTATCTCCTTCCTATACTACTATAAACTATAGTATATAACCACGTGGAAGCACTCTTTATCTTGCAACATGATAGATATCCCTCAGGACAAATTTTCAAAACCAATCTGTTTTGAATTTTATTCCTAAAAAAGACTCATTTCAAACTTAATTTCAAAAACCAATCCAATTGGCTGAAACTGGGTCGGTTTTTAAAAAAAAAGTTACCGAACTTCACGGGAGTTGAAGTCCCGTGAAGTTTTGTTATATAAAAACTTCACGGGACTTCAACTCCCGTGAAGTTTGCGAACTTTTTTTTCAAAAACCGACCCAGTTTCAGCCAACTGGGTCGGTTTTTGAAATTAAGTTTGAAATGGGTCTTTTTTGGGAATTTTGTGACAATAGGTTGGTTTTGAAAATTTGTCCTTATCTCTCATTCACAAGAAAGATCCAAAACATCAAAGTAGAAAAAAGAGCAAGAGTCACTATTACGCTGATAAAATTATGTTGTTGATAACTCCAAAGGAGGGGCATCACTGAAGAGTTAAGAAGTAATCAAATCATGCAGCCTCAATGAAGATATGAACTGAGATCTAGAATTGAAAAAAATATATATGATGTTCATCTCATGCTTTACTTGAAAATGTTAAAGGTCTTTCACAAAAATAGGAGGATATAGAGACACATCAAATGTAGGGGTGTAATTGAGGAAACTGAAGTTTCAAATATTCAAATCATGGTCGTATTTTCTGGTCGCCAAGAAAGGTGGAGCCTCTTGGAGTTTTATGGTAATATAAGAAACTCTGGAGAACTCATGAAATTTGGTCATGTAATATAAATCAAGTGCTCCTTTTGACTTGGGATCACATGCATGTGTCTGGATCAGCTAGAAGGTGCATTGCAAGATGCAAAATGAACTATCTGGAGTAATATATCATACCAAAAACACATGGAAAAAACATATGGACGGGATGCTTCAATAAGATATTATATCATTTTATAATTAAGGAAGAAATACATTAGAACAACATATGGATGAATACACTTGCCTTTTCCTGAAGCTCAGTAATTGAATCAAATAATAATTTGTTCTGCATAACAAGAAAGTTTTGAAAACTTTAGAACTACCATATTTGACACAAATTTCTCTACAATGTTAACAGGAGGACAAGTAATTAACTTTTCAAGGAGGGGAAAATTGACAAAGGTAGCTTTACCTTCCTCGCTCTTATATGCTTTAAAGCATTTTCAAGCTGCTGCTCCAGTTGTTGGA
This sequence comes from Asparagus officinalis, assembly GCF_001876935.1. Taxonomy (NCBI): domain Eukaryota; kingdom Viridiplantae; phylum Streptophyta; class Magnoliopsida; order Asparagales; family Asparagaceae; genus Asparagus; species Asparagus officinalis. The sequence goes on from NW_017972687.1 coordinate 45,157, forward strand.
GTTCTTTTACACTCAACATATCAAGCTCATCTCCCATTAAATGCCTGAAATTATGTAAACAAAGCTTCTTGGCTGCATAAGTTTACACAAATTTAGTTTGAGATTTTGACAACAGTATCTTCATTAGTACCTTTGGCTTTTCTGTAAAGCCTCAAGCCTTGCTTTCAGCCTACCATATTCATCGCACCACCTTCCCTGCATTGAGGATTTCATACAATAGCTCAGGAATCTTGTGAGTTGTACAAGAGTAGAATTTTCTTAAGGTATCACAGAAGAGAAACAAAGCAATGAGATAAGAACTTTCAGAACATGATAGTTTGCATCATAATTCATCAGTCAGTTTCTACCTGTAATTCAGGCTCTGAAGCCACAAGAGCCTTTTCTGCATAGGAACATCGTTCATAGCGTTCAAGAATTCTTTCCATACTGCAAATAGAAACCAATAAAAGAGTGTTTATATTTATTTATTTTATCTACAAGAAGATGAATCTAATTCAGACTTATCACAATCTTTCATTTGAAAATTGTAAACTTTTTCTTCAAGGCATAAACATTGTTCTTCGTGTGTATCCTAAACCTTACAGATGCTGAAGATATATAGAGTATGATAACTTTCAATGGAGAAAACCAAATTTTGACCTTTATATTCAAAAAAAATCAGAAAGTCCTTCAAAGCAATTTCTGGAATCATTCAAACGTAGTTTCATTTGATTCAATCAATTCAAAGAATGAGCTTCCTTCACCACGGACTTGAAATTATTTGTACCAATTTGTTACAAAATCCAATAACAAATGAATATCGAGATCAAAGTCAATTGAAGGATGTCTGACATCCTTTGACAAACAACAGATGATTCCCTTCTAGAGAACAATGACCCCCTGATGGCTGATCTCAAAGCTCTCTCAAAGTTAGTCCTAAACTCTCACAGTGTTATCGAGGCGCAAGACGTAATGCGGGGCGCAAAGGTCCCTTACGCGCATCATGCGCAAGGCGCACAACAAGGCGCGCGCCTCACTAACTGAGGCGCATAACTCAAATTAATATTTACCAACATCATAAGACAGAAACATATAAGCAACATATTAGTTACCTACATCCAAAATTATGAGAATATCAACTTAAATCATTAATTATGCTAACTGAATTTTTAAAGTAACAAAAAAGATACAAGAAACATGTATTTAAATCATCAAATTAAGTGATTAACAATTATGAGCATATGTTTATAAATTGTCACATAAAAAGACTAAGAAATATAATTAACAAACATGACTGTTTATAATTTCTAGTTAGTATTCTTAATTGATATTTGCTACTTAGCTTGAAAAGATGAAGAATGAATGTAATAATTACATATTTACATGTTCATAATTTGCTATTAGCATGCTAATTAGTGAAGGAAGTTACAATTAGCAAACAAGTATACTAAATTACTAATTATTGTTTTCTTTTTATAGGTTAAACATGAAAAGATGAAAATAGATTAGCAACTAGTAAGAAAGAGTATATTACATGATATAAATATGTAATTATGTAAATTATTTAAAAAAATAGAAGAAAGAGTATGTTACATAACACAGGTACGAGGCGCACGCGAGGCGCAAGCGAGGCGCACGCGAGGCGCGCGCCTCGCTGCGTGCAGCGCCCCGCCTCGCGTGCGAGGCGCATTTCGCCCAGGCTGAAGCGCCCCGTGCCCGGGGCGCGCCCGGGGCGCGCGCCTCAATAACACTGAACTCTCATCTAACAAATATTTATAGAATTCTATAAGGAGGAGAATTTAAGTTGTTTTGTTTGGGAGTTTACTAAGGGAAAGAATGGAAAGTTAAATAATGGAAAGGAAAGATAGGGAATGGAAGTGAAAAGATAAAATATTGTTTGTGAGTTTAGTAAGATGAACAGAAATAAATTTTTTACCTTGTTTGAGAGTTTTAATAAAGAGGAGGGGAGTGAAGTGAATATGTACAGGGTTACATAAATGCCATTACATATTGGATGTGAGTATATATTAGCCATTGGATTTTAATGTCATAAGGATATAATTGTTTTATCACATTGTAAAATTTTACATTGATTTCCATTCCATTCTCTACCCCCAAATTGGAGGGGAGGAAAATGGAAGGAAATTTAACCTTCCATTCCATCCTCTAACCCCTCAAAAAACTCCCAACCAAGGTGAAATTAAAATTTCACTTTAACTTCCATCCATTAACCTCCATCCAAACAAGATGTAAAAGAATTACAAAAAACAAGCCTTCAACTAGTTCAACTTCGAATAAGATTTTTCAACTAAGGCACCTAGAAACGTCTGTCAGACATGAGAGAGAGAGAGAGAGAGAACTGTTAGATAATTCAAATGTAGAGATTTCATTAGCTTCATGTGTTTTTGGTTTATCATTGATTTTGGTGTTTTGTCAAAGAAATCTAGAAAGTCGCATGCATGTAAATCATGTCATGTGCGTTTCAGACTTGTGCTTTGAATAAAATAGAAGCATATGAAACGGTTATAAAGAGGCAATACAAACCACACCTTATGGGCCATTTTGTAAGCCAAGTCCAAAACAAAGAACAAAGTTATGGAGAAGCATTTATTTCTTGGATATGAGACTGTATTGAGGAAATGAAAACTACTCACATGAAGGCAACGAAGAGGATACTTTGCTACATAAGAGATACAGTACATGATCATTTTATTCTTTTTCACCTAATGCACAACTTGTATTTATTGCACTAATGACTAGGGCAGAGACCAAAATGGTAGAAGCACCATTAGATGTTGTATTTACTTAGGAGACACCATATGCACAGGGTCTCCAAGAAGCAACTTATAGCGATGGTCTCCACTTGTGAATTTGAGTATGTGGCGGCTTCATCATGCACTTGTCATACTATTTCGCTAAGGAGAATGCTTGAAGGCATATTTTCTAAAAGGAAGCTGCAAATTTACATGTGGGTAACAAGTCAACTATCGCATTGGCAAAATCAAAACACAGACTACCATGAGAGAAGCAAGTACATCAGTATGCGATTTTATTTCGTTAGAGAACGTGTCGACTAAAAAGAGATCGTGTTGATACGTGTCAAGATTTGCGATCAAGTAGCACCTAGCTTCGGTCTTCACCAAGCCCCCTGAAAGTGTAACTCTTCTCCAAATTCAAGATATTGCTTGGCAATGTCAAATGAAGCTAACTTTGGATTGATGGGAAGCTTTGTTGCATAAAGCACATGTAGTAGATTTCATCAGTTTCATGTGTTTTGGTTTATCCTTGCATTGTGTTTGATTAAAGGAATGTAGAAGGTTGCATGCATGTAAATCATGTAATGTGTGTTTTAAACTTGTGCCCTGAATAAACTAGGAGCATGTGAAACGGTTATGCGGATGCTATATAAACCCAACCATATGGGGGTCATTTTGTAACCAAATTAAGTCCACAATAAAGAAACGAAGTTAAGAAGAAGCATTTCTTTCTTGGCTTTTACACCATCTCCAACATTTCTCCAATGCCACAACTTGCTTGTTTTACTTTTCTAAGTTTAGCTCCTCCAAATAACAGAAAGAGAGAAGTTTAGTGCCTGAAGCATCCGCCAAACTTCCCATTATCTTTCTGCAGCAAAAACAACTCTTGGAATTCCACAGAGACCTCTCAATGGCGCCTATCTACGTGTTTGGAGAAGTCTTAAAAACGGATTGAAGACCAAAACCTTTATAGCTATGTGGAGGTGCCGCGCACGTCTACATTTTACAGCCTTATATTGCGATAATCCAGCAAGTATTTCTCTCACTTTTGTCTCTGGCCAGCATAGTGAGCTTTCCCTTAAATGGTTATTACAGCAGCACTGAACATTGTTTCCACATTTGTATAATATCATCAGTTTATATATACTATGTTAGAGGCCTCAACCTAGGCCTCTAACATTAATTTTGTATATAATTACTTCGGCCTCTCAATTGTTTGTGCCCAACAGCCCATGATCCCTTTTACATGACTCTTTCAGAGGGATGGAAAAGATCCTATGGCTTGCTGATCAGTGAGGTTACGGGTCTTCAAATCCCCATACAGAAACAAGAACGCACGTAAACAATACCTCAAAGTTGAGTCGTGATAAATAATTTCACACCGTTACAAAGTAATGTCCTATTTAGGCATGTACCCTTGGGGGAAAAAAAAGTGATGCTCCTCATTTTGGGAAAGTTCTTCGCACCATTTGTATATTTTGATGTTTTTTTTTTTACCTTAAAATAACATATTTAATTTCTCCAAAACTACGTCCTCAAAAAAAAGTGATACTCGATCCTCTCCATGTCGCCACATCTATCACAATATTTTTCTTGCATTGATGGATCGTACTACATGACTCCGCATCAACGGCATCCTCCTACTTTCACTACTCTCCGACAATCACGAAATATTCCGCCCATAATTTTATGACTGCAACAAAGTAGTAATAATAATAATAATAAAATGCGGACCTGGAATCTGTGGAGTACTCGTAGAGCCTTCCCTTGGTGGAGAAGACGATGAGGGCGACGTCGGCATCGCAGAGCACCGAGATCTCATGGGCCTTCTTCAGCAACCCAGACCTCCGCTTCGAGAAGGTGACCTGCCGATTGATCGTGTTCTCGATCCTCTTCAGCTGGACCCTCCCTCTCCCCATGTATGCACGTGTTTGTAAGATAATTGAATTTGGGTTGAGTTGAATTTGAATGGATCGAATCCAAACCGAGAAATTAAACAAAACAGGAAGGGAAGGGTGGTTTTTGGTTTGCAGGAGGAGGTGCGCTGAAGGCGGGTTTGGGGTGGGGGGTATAATTAAGGGGGTGGAAAGCGGGGGTTTTCGATATACCGGTGGTTTTTGGAGGCTGCGTTGTCGGTTCGCGATTGGGGGAGGGCGAGGGGCGGGGACGTCGCGTGTTTTCTATTGGTAGATGTGGGGGACTGGGGCAGTCGTTAACGCCCCCTCAGTTTAGGGCCACACGTTCCCCGGGGACTATGTTGGGTGTCCGTACGGTTTTATTATTTTATTTTGGGAGCTCTTTTTATGTTTTATTTTTCTTTTCCCCCTCATTAATTTTTTGTGAAAAATTTTTGAAGGACCCAAAATATGGGATTAATAGAGGGGACAAGTGAGGTGTCCCCCTCTTATTGGATAATGAGTTGACCATCATTAATGATGGCCAACTCATTATCCAATAAGAGGGGGATACCTCACTTGTCGGTCCCTGTAGCAAAGCTCATTTTTTGTTGGTCTTGGGAGCTGTCGCTTGCCAACTCACACTGGCGCTGTTATTTTGATGCACGTGTAAGGGAAACTGAGTCATCGGCGTAACGCGTTACATGGTATTACAAGAGTATCTTTGCTCTTCCCCCGCTTATTTACATCTTTCATGACATATATGATGATCGTTTAACTAGTGTAACTTATTCTTCCCCAAATGCCTACCCAGTAAATCATAGATCCTGATATAAATGAGTTAAGAGGGGCATATAATGATCACATATGATGATGGTCACGTGAAGCATTCCAGCGGGTTTATGGCGAGCGTTTGTGTCTTATTGCTAACAAAAATTTAGTGCTATAAGACTTTAATATCACTAGAGAAGATAAAATTATCACATCGGAAAGCATGTCTTACTAAAAATTGTTGGATATTTTGTTGGAGAAAAGGTAATTTTGTCTTCATGAATAGTCCCACATAGAATACTGTTATGAATATAATTAAAATGTGCGTAACGACTATACCTTATGAGGAACGTTACGAAAATTTATAACAAACGTTACTGTATTAATTGTAGGAATTGTAATGATTTTCTTAACCATATATATACACCCCTTATTTATTACATTCGGACAATATAGAAACAATTCTCTCTTCTTCCTCTTCTCTCCTCTGCATGTTATTTTCATTCATATGTTGGTACTATTTTGGGCAACCATTTTTCGTCTGAGTTGAAGCTCTGTTCTCTTGCCCGAGTACAGAGGCCGGTCATTTTCGAGGGTTTTTACCGCTAAGGGAGAGATGATCGTCTGCGTCAGAGCGATAGGCGGGTCCTCAATCTTCTAGGACAGTGTTTACACGACTGCTCCCGATCAGGCCAGACTTTCTTATTATTTTATTTCGGATTTATTTTACATGCTATAATTTTATTTGATAAATTGTTAACAATATAGAAGATTAAGTAGTTTATAGCTACTATTTTAAATTCGAAATTATTATTTAAAAATTATTATTTTTCATTCTAAAAAAAGTTTCGGTTGCTGTTCATTTTATCTAAAAAGAATTTACTGTTTACATAGAGCACTGTTCATCAGAGAATTATTTTCCTTGTTCATAAAAATATAATTATTGTTCATTCTAGGAAAATACGGTTTCTATATATGTTTTCTTACTTTATTTTAATTACTGTAATTAATTATAATTAATTAATGTTACTGTAGCAAATTACAATGCTATTTATAAATAGTAAAAGTAAGAAAATTCTAACCCCATGCAGTTACATCTTCAGACATAGACTACGATCATTTATGATCATATACCATGATTTTTTTAATGCCAACATGTTTTGTTGTCCTATCATTTTAATAGTGACTAGAAAGATTAATTTTTATAGCTCTTTATTTGACTGCATGTATAATATTTTCTCCATTGAGATTTCAGAAAATGATTAGAGTTGATATAAATATGCTCTGTCAACTGGTATGCCTAGTTACAGGAGATGTGATGAATCAATATCATGGAAAATCAAATCACGAGGTATGTCTTATAACTTCTATCTATATGATAAATAAAAGTTATATTAAAATTAGTCCATCAAATAATTAAATTGCTATTAGGTTCCCATATCCTTATAAGTTGTTTCAAATCAATCTCTCCTCTTACTACTTGTACTCTTGCCTGGAAAGATTGATTTAAAAATAACTTAAACAGGAAGGGGACCTAATGTCAAACAATATGAAGGACTAATTATAAAATAACTTGATAAATATATACAACGCCTGTTAGGCAAAGTTGTGATTCTAGATTTTGTAAAGTCTAAAAAGAATATTGTTGACCCATTAATAAAGGGTCTATCCAGGAGTGTGGTTCTGGATTCATCGAGGAAGATGGGTTTAACCCATAGATGAGGTCACTGACAGCGGAAACCCAACCCTTATTTGGAGAGGTAGTCCCAAAGTTGGTTCAATATGGTAGGAACAAGCTGGACTAGTGATACTCGTGTGGAGCATCGACTTAGATATATTTATATATCTTTATAGTAGCATGTGCTGCTTTCCATTCTCTATGATGACGATGCTCGTATAATACAGCTGGTTAGGCTGAGTTTTACTCTTAATAAGTCCGTGTGTATTTGCGGAGAGTATGATATCCAGCTGTAGTACCCTTGGAGGACTTACCTATGTGAGAGGAATCGTGATAGCCGTGGTTAGGGGTTGGGCTAACCCCTAGAAATTCTCATGAGTTGGTTATTGTGAGCATGACTTTTAATGCTCAACCCGCTTTGCTTAATAGATGAAGACGTCTTATGTGTGTTTTCGTCAATACCTGATTAAAACGGCCTAATTCAATGCCTATTCCATTATGTCCCTCAGGTGGAGATGAACTCACTAAGAAAAGGCTCAAAGCCGAAAGTTACCTCTCCCGAATTCACGATACAAAAGGTTGCCCAACCTATATTTGTTTTATGATTTATTGATTTATTTATTATTTTTGAGTTTTCAGTCAATATTGCATTGGGGGGGGGACTGTTGGCTATTTTGTTGGAGAAAATATAATTTTGCTTTCATGAATAGTCCCACATGGAATAGTGTTATGAATACAAGTAAAACGTGTGTAACGGCTATACATTATAGGGAATGTTACGAAAATTTATAACGAACGTTACCGTATTAATTGTAGGAATCGTAATATCTTTCTCAACCCTATATATACACCCCTTATTCACGTTCGGAAAATATAGAAACAATTCTCTCTTCTTTCTCTTCTCTCATCTGCATATTATTTTTGTTCATATGTTGGTGATATTTTGGGCAATCGTTTATTCGTCTGAGAATCTCTGTTCTTTCGCCCGAGTACAGAGACTGACCGTTTCCAAGAATTTTTATCGTTAGGTGAGAGAGGATCATCTGCTCCAGGACGATAGGCGGGTCCTCAATTTTCTAGGGCAGTGTTTACATGACTGCTCCCGATAAGACCAGACTTTCTTATTATTTTATTTAGGATTTATTTTACATGTTATAATTTTATTTGATAAATTTTCAATAAAAATACCCATATAGTAATTTAGCCAAATATCATTGTCAATATATTGTTACTTTGCGTTTTTTTTTTACCATTGTGTTGTCTTTATAAATAATCCTGCGGGGTCATGACTACTGACATTTCCATCTAATAAAAACATGGATACATTTTAGGAATTACCTTACCCAAAAGCATCATAGTTCTAGGTATTAGAGAAAACTACCGTGAATTTTCAAAACTAAAGAAAAATATAGGGTGAACCTTTACAAACTGAACAACGTGAGTTACTTTAAAATAACAGAGGGGAGGAGAGTAACACATGAGATATAATAATAATATATGATTCCGAAGACTAGGGCTTGATTCCCATGTCAATAATAATAATGATAATACATAATTTCAAACAACTCTAACATGCCGTGAATACATGTGATGACTTACCCGTTAGAAAAAAAAATTAAGTTTTACAAATTACAGTAATAGTTTTCTTTAATGAAATGAATTGTTGTACTTTCTATAAATCTTGCAAGAAATTCATAATAGTTCTATGAAATTTAGTAAAAGTAATGGTAAAGACACACTATTGCGCAGGGAGATTATAGTAACTGAAGTCTGTTGGGTATGTAATGTCCAAGAGGAGTCTATTTGACATGTTTCATAGAGTTGCTCATTTGATCGTCTTGTTTGGATATTGGTAAATGCCTTTCTTAAATGTTGGCTTGAAGGAATATTCCTTCAAGCGGTGGTTATGGGGATTGAAAGAGGCTCTCAAGGTACCACGTTTTGATCATGTCATTGTGCTTTTTTTGGCTCATGTGGAAAAATTGCAACACTATCAAGCATCAAGGAAAAAATATGGAGGGTAAGAGACTTGTTGAATTGGTCAAGAAATATCATATGATTTTCTCTGGTTGCAAGCGACCCCGACAACATGGTGGGTAGGGTGTTTTGAAACTAGATGGAGGCCACTAAACTTAGGAGTGGTGAAGGTGAATTTTGATGGAGCTATTTTCTCAAATGGTGGGGGTATTAAATAAACAATTATAGTACCCTTTGAGGACTTACCTACGTGAGAGGAACCGTGATGGCCGCGGTTGGGGGGGGGGGGGGGGGGCAGGGCTGACCCCTAGAAACTCTCATGAGTCGGTTTTTTGTAAGCATGGCCTTTAACGCTCAACCCGCTTAGTTCAATAGATGAAAACATATCGTGTGTGTTTTTATCAATACCTGATCCAATGGGTCTAATTCAAGGCCTAGTCCATTATGTCCCTCAGGTGGGGATGAACTCACTAAGGAAAGGTTCAAAGCCGAAAGCTACCTCTCCCGAATTCACGATACGAAAGGTTGCCCAACCTATATTTATTTTGTGATTTATTAGTTTATTATTTTTTAATTTTTAGTCAATATTGCCTTTTGGGGGGGACTGTTGGATATTTTGTTCATGAAAAGGCAATTTTACCTTTGTGAATAGTCCCACATTGAAAAATAAGATGAATAGTATAGGGTATATAATGGTTCTCTCCTTATTGGGCTTTGAATAGTGTTTTGGGTTTTATGGGCTTTGCATATCTATCTCACACACGCGCACGCGCGCACGCCTCGCCTCGTCACGCTACGCCTCGCCCGTACGCGCGCGCCACACCACGCCGCACCGCACACGCACACATTTTTTGCTTCTCAAGCTTTTGTTTTTGCACGTTTTACACATTTTGTAACGGTTACATGCGGGTAACGAAAGCAAGATTTGTGCGTAACGGTCCCTTGGATTCAGCGGGGGTTACACTTCTCCTCACCTATATAAGTGGGCGTGGAGCTCATTCAGAGACACATTATCGAAGAGAAGAACAACTTCTAAGCTCTCTTCTTTCTCTACTCTCATTTCTCCAAGAAATTTCGGCTACATATTTACATTTATATTTTGGGCAACCGTTTTCATCTGAGCATAAGCTCTGTGACTTACGCCCGAGTGAAGAGGCCGGCCGATTCCGAGGGTTTTTACCGCTAGGGGAGAGAGGACAGATTGTGTCAGGGCGATAGGCGGGTCCTCAATCTTCTATGACAGTGACATCACGACTGCTCCCGATCAGGCCTGAATTTTCTAACTCTTTAATTTGGATTTTATATTATTATATTTTTGTTTTGACAGCATACACCCCTTATTCACATTCGGAAAATATAGAAACAATTCTCTCTTCTTCCTCTTCTCTCATCTGCATATTATTTTTGTTCATATGTTGGTGTTATTTTGGACAATCGTTTATTCGTCTGAGCTGAAGCTCTGTTCTCTCGCCCGAGTACAGAGACTGACACTTCCGATGGTTTTTACCGCTAGGTGAGAGAGGATCATCTGCTTCAAAGCGATAGGCGGGTCCTCAATCTTCTATGGCAGTGTTTACACGACTGCTCCTGATAAGGTCAGACTTTCTTATTATTTTATTTCGGATTTATTTTACATATTATAATTTTATTTGATAAATTTCCAACAAAAATACCCATATAGTAATTTAGCAAAATATCCACGACAACGGACTCAATCCACAATAAGTCGAAAACCCAAACGGGAGCTCAAACAATCTCCCCCCGTCGATATCAACTACTCCAATCGGCTACATAAAAAATGACTACCTACGTATCTTCTTGTCCAAGGAATCAAGTCTCACGTAGTTCACCCAAATAGCCTCCAAAGGCCATCGACAACGAAGAATGTTCAATAGCTCCAAACAATGACCAAACTTCATACCCGAGATAACTTTAGTCAACATATCTGCAGAGTTATCCTTTGTGTGGATCTTCTCCAATATGACATCTCCATCATCCAAGACATTTCAAACAAAATAAAATCTGACATTAATATGCTTCGTGCGTGCATGATAGATATGGTTCTTTGCCAAATAGATAGCTGACATGCTATCACAATACACCCGAATGGTCTCCTGTGCAATCCCCAAGTCATCCAACAAACTATGCAACCACAAAGTCTCCTTCACAGCTTCAGTCACCGCTATATACTCCGCCTTCATAGTAGAGAGAGCCACTATAAACTAAAGTATACATCTCCAATACACCGGTGCTACTGTCAATGTAAATACATATCATGTGCAATCCCCAAGCCGAAAGTTACCTCTCCCGAATTCACGATACAAAAAGTTGCCCAACCTATATTTATTTTTTATGATTTATTGATTTATTTATTATTTTTGAGTTTTCAGTCAATATTACCTTTTGGGGGGGGACTGTTGGATATTTTGTTGGAGAAAATGTAATTTTGCTTTCATAAATAGTTTCACATGGAATAGTGTTATGAATACAAGTAAAATGTGCGTAACAGCTATACATTATGGGGAATGTTACGAAAATTTATAACGAACGTTACCGTATTAATTGTAGGAATTGTAATGGCTTTCTCAACCCTATATATACACCCCTTATTCACGTTCGGAAAATACAGAAACAATTTTCTCTTCTTTCTCTTCTCTCTTCTTTCTCTTCTCTCATCTGCATATTATTTTCATTCATATGTTAGTGTTATTTTGGGCAATCGTTTATTCGTCTGAGCTGAAGCTTTGTTCTCTCGCCCGAGTACAGAGATTGGCCGCTTCCGAGAGTTTTTATCGCTAAGTGAGAGAGGATCATATGCTCTAGGACGATAGACGGGTCCTTAATTTTCTAGGGCAGTGTTTACACGACTGCTCCCGATAAGGCCAGACTTTTTTATTATTTTATTTTGGATTTATTTTACATGTTAAAATTTTATTTGATAAATTTCCAATAAAAATACCCATATAGTAATTTAGCCAAATATCATTGTCAATATGTTGTTACTTTGCGTATTTTTTTACCATTGTGTTGTCTTTATAAATAATCCTGCGGGATCATGACTACTGACATTTCCATCTAATAAAAACTTGGATACATTTTAGGAATTACCTTACCCAAAAGCATCATAGTTCTAGGTATTAGAGAAAACTACCGTGAATTTTCAAAACTAAAGAAAAATATAGAGTGAACCTTTACAAACTGAACAACGTGAGTTACTTTAAAATAACAGAGGGGAGGAGAGTAACACATGAGATATAATAATAATATATGATTCCGAAGACTAGGGCTTGATTCCCATGTCAATAATAATAATGATAATACATATATAATTTCAAACAACTCTAACATGCCGTGAATACATTGTTAGATCTACATCATAAAACTTGAGATCTAAAACCATATAGCCATGATTAATTCAAAGAGATTAACAAAAAACTAAAAGAGCAGAAGCTTATACCTGAATCCATTGCTTGATCTTGATTTTGGGTTGTGGATCTTCTAACCTTAGGGTTTTCTCTTTAGCCGAATTTCTCTCTTAGATGGGGTGAAGAGAATTAGAGAATGTAGTAACCCTAGATTAGGGACCATAACCCCTTATTTATAGATGTTGTACTTTTATAATTTAGCCCCTCAATAAATCACAATTACAACCTGGTATCTGCACATATAACCCCATGATTATATTTAAATACCCATTAACCCAACTTAATTGATCACTTTAGTGGGTTATCCTGAAAGATAGCAATACACATTGATTAATCATATGTGCCCACAAATAGATTTATTAGATTAAATCCAACAATCTCCCACTTGGGCACCATATGATTCCTTAAATTGTGTATAACCTTATGAGCTCAAAAAATGCTATCACTGAAAGGGTATTTCCGAACAATCTCGTCCATTGACTATATCAATATAGGATCAAAGCGGCCTTCGTCACATTTATCGTGACTCGACCCATCAATGGTCACATATACCAATACAATCAAACGACATAGATCAATCATGGATGTGCAGCATGAAAATTACATGCAATGTGATCAGTACATGTCTATTTTCAACTGGTCCTCCTTAGTGAGGTCAAAACCAAACATAATGTAACAGAGTGTCTTAACTGAAAACTTTATTCTGATCAGACAATACAAACAAACATAAAGCACCACAAATACAAACTCCCACTAAAACATAATATCCTCAAATAATACCACACCCATATGAGCAGTATGCTCATGAAAGACCTTAGGTGGCAATCCCTTAGTAAGAGGATCAGCTATCATGGAGTTTGTCCCAATGTGCTCTATGGATATCTGTCCACTCTGTACCCTTTCTTTCACAACCAGGAACTTAATGTCAATATGTTTTGACTTAGTTGAGCTCCTGTTGTTATTGGAATACATTACTGCAGATTTATTGTCACAATATAACCTTAGTGGTCTTTCAACATTTTCCAAAATGCGCAGTCCCGTGACAAAATTTCGCAGCCATATTCCCTGATTGGATGCCTCATAGCAAGCTACAAATTCTGCTGCCATAGTGGAGGAAGCTACTAGTGTTTGTTTGACACTTTTCCATGATATAGCTCCTCCTGCTAACATATAAATGTAGCCTGATGTAGACTTCCTGCTATCTTGGCATCCAGCAAAATCAGAGTCCGAATACCCAATGACCTCTAATTTCTCTGATTTTCTGTATGTGAGCATGTAATCTTTTGTTTTCTGAAGATACCTCATAACCCTTTTGACTGCTATCCAATGATCCATACCAGGGTTGCTTAAGTATCTGGTTAACATCCCAACAATGTACGCAATATCCGGACGCGTACATACCTGAGCATACATTAGACTTCCTACAGCCGAAGCATAAGGAATCTTCTGCATTTCCTGAATTTCAAGATTACCTTTAGGGCACTGATTTAGACTAAACTTGTCTCCTTTAGTAATAGGGGTGTCACCTGGTCTGCAATCTTGCATGCCAAACCTTTTAAGTACCTTATCGATATAGCTCTTTTGTGATAATCCAAGAATACCCCGAGAACGGTCTCGATGTATCTGGATCCCTAATATAAAAGAGGCGTCCCCAAGATCTTTCATCTCAAAATTCTTTGATAGAAATCTCTTGGTTTCGTGCAACATGCCTATATCATTAGTGGCAAGCAAGATGTCATCGACATACAGAACCAGAAAAATATACTTACTCCCACTGAACTTGTGATATACACAGTCATCAACAATGTTCATCTCAAAACCGAACGAGATAACTATTTGTTGAAACTTATGATACCATTGACGAGGAGCTTGCTTGAGTCCATAGATGGATTTCCTTAATTTGCAGACCATATTCTTTGGGTCTCCTGACACAAAGTTTTCTGGTTGCACCATATAAATCATCTCATCAATGTCTCCATTGAGAAATGCAGTCTTAACATCCATCTGATGTAACTCAAGATCATAATGAGCAACAAGTGCCATGATTATTCTGAAAGAGTCTTTCGATGAAACCGGAGAGAAAGTCTCTGTATAATCAATGCCTTCCTTTTGAGTATAGCCTTTAGCCACAAGACATGCCTTATACCTCTCCACATTACCGTTTGCATCCCGCTTGGTTTTAAAAATCCATTTACAACCAATTGGTTTTGCACCTTCTGGTAATGGGACAAGTTCCCAAACCTTATTGTCTTGCATAGATTTATACTCTTCATTCATGGCATCAATGCCTTCCTTTTGAGTATAGCCTTTAGCCACAAGACGTGCCTTATACCTCTCCACATTACCGTTTGCATCCCGCTTGGTTTTAAAAATCCATTTACAACCAATTGGTTTTGCACCTTCTGGTAATGGGACAAGTTCCCAAACCTTATTGTCTTGCATAGACTTGTACTCTTCATTCATGGCATCAATCCACTGTTGAGAGTTAGAACTTTTCATGGCCTGAGAGAAGTTGATTGGATCATCTTCTAACATTCCACTACTTTCCTCATGTTCTTGGAGAAATACAATATAATCATCCGGAATAGCATTTCTCCTTTCTCTCGTGGATCTCCTTAATGGCACTGGTTCTTGAGGTTGTTGAGTTTGTTCTTCTGGAACAGGGAGTTGTTCAACATTATCATCTTGAGGTTCCGGATTTACTTCTTGAGCAACAACAGGTATAGGAACCTGAATATTGTCAAAAGTAACTGTATGGATTGGATCTGAAGCCAATTCCTCCTCAAAACTAATGTCTCTAACCTTATTTCTCCCCCCAAACTCAACATCCTCAAAGAATGTTGCTGTTCCCGTCTCAAAAATATTCCTTATAGTGGGATCATAAAACTTATAGCCCCTAGAGCGTTCAGAGTATCCAATAAAGTAGCTGCTAACTGTTTTGGAGTCCAATTTCTTTTCATTTGGCCTATAAGGCCTTGCCTCAGCTGGACATCCCCAAATATGTAAATGCTTTAAACTGGGCTTTCGACCAGTCCAAAGCTCATAAGGTGTTTTAGCAACTGCTTTACTTGGTACTCTATTCAGAATGTAAGCTGCTGTCTTAAGTGCTTCTCCCCAGAGTGACTCTGGTAAAGAAGAATGAGCAATCATACTTCTTACCATATCCTTAAGAGTCCTATTTCGTCTTTCAGCTACACCATTCATGCTAGGTGAACCCGGCATGGTGTACTGTGGGACGATACCGCATTCCTCTAGGTATCTAGCAAATGGTCCTGGACGTTGTTCACCTGAACCATCATATCTGCCGTAGTACTCACCCCCACGATCAGATCTAACGGTTTTAATTCTTCGGTTGAGTTGATTCTCAACTTCAGCTTTATAGGCTTTGAACATGTCCAGAGACTCAGATTTTTCATGAATAAGATATAGGTGCCCATAACGTGAGTAATCGTCTATGAATGATATAAAATATTGTTGACCATTCCAGGATTCCGTAGGGAATGGCCCACAAATATCCGTATGTATCAATTCTAAGACATCCGAAGATCTGTTGGCACCTAATCTCTTCACTTTGGTCTGTTTTCCCTTGATACATTCAACACATATGTTGAAGTCCGAAAAATCAAGAGAATCCAAAATGCCATCAGACACAAGACGCTCAACTCTACCTTTTGAGATATGACCTAAGCGCTTATGCCATAATGTCGCCGAATTTTCCTTATTTAATTTACGCTTAGTACCACGTGATTCCACATGCAAGGATTCATTATAAGAAGCAATTGTATCGAGCAGATATAGGTTGTCATAAGTGCTTAAGTAACCGGTTCCCACAACATTTGAATTAAAAGATAAACTAAATTGACTGTTTCCAAATGAACAAGAATAACCTGATTTGTCCAATACAGAAACAGAAACCAAATTCCGTCTAAAAGACGGTACTACAAAAGTATCTTTTAAATCCAAATAATAACCAGTTCCTAACAACAACCTAAAGAGCCCAATTGCTTCCACATCTACCGATTGTCCATCGCCCACAAAAATGTGTCTTTCAACATCACTTGGCTTTCGGTAGGTCAGGCAACCCTGCATAGAAACACTTATGTGAGTAGTAGCACCAGAGTCTAACCACCAAGTGTTTCTAGGTACTGAAGCTAAATTAACCTCAGAACAGACCAAAGCAAGGAACGTACCCTTATTATCACGCCAGGCGTGATATTTTGTACAGTCCTTCTTTACATGTCCAGGCTTCTTACAGAAGAAACAACCCTGATTATCCTTATGTTGTTTCTTCTCAACTGGACCCTTAGCAGCTTCCTTATCATTCTTCCTTTTCTTGCCCTTATCCTTAGAGGCATAGGCCAAATGAGCACTTTCTGTCTTATCTTGCTTCAACCTGTCTTCTTCTTGCACACAGTATGAAATGAGCTCATTTAGAGTCCATTTCTCATTTTGATAGTTATAACTGACCTTAAATTGGTTAAACTGTGCAGGAAGAGACAATAAAACCAGATGCACTAATAACTCGTCACAAAGATCGAGTTTAAGTGCCTTAAGCTTTGAAGCAATATGAGACATTTCCATAATGTACTCCCTGATATTTCCTTTGCCCTTATACTTCATTGAAATCAAGCGAGCTAAAAGCGTGCTTGTTTCTACCTTATCGTTTTTCGCAAAACGCTTCTCAATTTCGGCAAGGAAATCTTTAGCCTTAATAATCCCTTCGGATTCTATGCCTCTGAAGGCTTCCGGAACACCGCGCTTAATGATCATGAGACTCATGCGATTTGAACGCTCCCACTTCTCATGCTCCTTCTTTGCATCAGGAGTGCTATCCGCATTGAGAGGTTGGGGTTGTTCAGTTCTTAATGCATAGTCAAGATCCATGCAGCCAAGAACAATTAATATGTTCTCTTTCCAAACCTTGAAGTTTGTCCCATTTAGCATGGGAATTGAGTTGATGTTAGCAGAAATTGTTGCAGCAGATGCATTAGCTGAAATAAAACAAAAGAATGCTCACATCAATAACCATAATCAATAAAATTCAAATAATGACAATCCCCATCCAAGATACCGGCACAACATTAATATCAAGTCTTTGGACAGTAATATTAACTTGTAAGTGATACCTTGTTGCAATGATCAAACATTGACAATAACTCATGTCAAATAATGAAACTATCTTTGGATCGATTCATTATTCACATGTAAACCTTATAATTGTCACACGCTTATCATCGCAGATGTGTATACAGTCTAAATAAATATTAACCTTCCTTTGGGCCGATTAAATATTTACACGAAAGCATACACACAAACATCTCACATTCCTCATGAACAATCTACACAAGAGAGGTTACTTTGGCAACTTCTTGTTTCAATTAATCAATTGGAGTGAGAGACAACCTTAATACCTTAGTGTCATAATATTTGAATTAAATAATTGATTAAGAACCGAATTAGATTTAAAAACATTGAGAGGTTGGGGTTGTTCAGTTCTTAATGCATAGTCAAGATCCATGCAGCCAAGAACAATTAATATGTTCTCTTTCCAAACCTTGAAGTTTGTCCCATTTAGCATGGGAATTGAGTTGATGTTAGCAGAAATTGTTGCAGCAGATGCATTAGCTGAAATAAAACAAAAGAATGCTCACATCAATAACCATAATCAATAAAATTCAAATAATGACAATCCCCATCCAAGATACCGGCACAACATTAATATCAAGTCTTTGGACAGTAATATTAACTTGTAAGTGATACCTTGTTGCAATGATCAAACATTGACAATAACTCATGTCAAATAATGAAACTATCTTTGGATCGATTCATTATTCACATGTAAACCTTATAATTGTCACACGCTTATCATCGCAGATGTGTATACAGTCTAAATAAATATTAACCTTCCTTTGGGCCGATTAAATATTTACACGAAAGCATACACACAAACATCTCACATTCCTCATGAACAATCTACACAAGAGAGGTTACTTTGGCAACTTCTTGTTTCAATTAATCAATTGGAGTGAGAGACAACCTTAATACCTTAGTGTCATAATATTTGAATTAAATAATTGATTAAAAACCGAATTAGATTTAAATTAAAAAATTTAAATCAACTGAATTTCCAAAAACTTAATTGGGGTCTCACAGCTTAATTAGGGCCCATAACTTAATTGAATAAATTAAGTATACCAAAGTGGACCCATGAAAAGCCGAGGCTTAACCATAATGAACACGAAGTTCCCTTAACTTCGAACGCAAGGTTCGACTGTATTGAGTACGAGACTCACTTAAGTACGAACGCAAGGTTCGTTTGAAAAATGAACGCAAAGTTCAACCTGAGCACGAACGCAATGTTCGACCTGAGAACGAACGCAAAGTTCGTTAAAAAATGAACGCAGAGTTCAACCTGAGTACGAACGCAATGTTCGACCTGAGAACAAACGCAAGGTTCGTTTAAAAAATGAACGCAGAGTTCAACCTGGTACGAACGCGAGGTTCGTCTGAAGTACGAACGCGAGGTTCGTCTGAAGTACGAACGCGAGGTTCGTCTGAAGTACGAACGCGAGGTTCGTCTGAAGTACGAACGCGAGGTTCGTCTGAAGAACGAACGCGAGGTTCGTTAAAAAATTGAGCTTGACGCTCACCTGAGTTGAACGCGAGGTTCACCTTAGAACGAACGCGAGGTTCGTTAAAATTGAGCTTGACGCTCACCTGAGTTGAACGCGAGGTTCACCTTAGAACGAACGCGAGGTTCGTTAAAATTGAGCTTGACGCTCACCTGAGTTGAACGCGAGGTTCACCTTAGAACGAACGCGAAGTTCGTTGAGCGCGAGGCTCACTTGATAACGAACGCGAAGTTCGTTTGAACGCGAAGTTCGGTTAAAATTGAACGAACGCGAGGTTCGTTTGAGGTAACCACCTCCTTAATTTTCGCCATGAACCCTTAGGGTTTCAAATTGAAACCGCCGCCGAACCCAAAAAAATCTTTGATTTTTATTTTCAAAACAGATCCAGAATTGGAAAAAATTGAAGAAAAAATCAAAGAAAAATACAAAAAATTCTAAAAAAAAACTTTACTTTTCACCCGGGAAAAAAAAAATTTCGTTACTGTTCACCGAACATTACTGTTCATCCGAACCCAAAAATTGAATCTTTAACCAGAGATTTAAGATCAAAAACCCAATAAAACTTAAATCCCTAAGAATTAATCAAGGTGGCTCTGATACCACTTGTTAGATCTACATCATAAAACTTGAGATCTAAAACCATATAGCCATGATTAATTCAAAGAGATTAACAAAAAACTAAAAGAGCAGAAGCTTATACCTGAATCCATTGCTTGATCTTGATTTTGGGTTTTGGATCTTCTAACCTTAGGGTTTTCTCTTTAGCCGAATTTCTCTCTTAGATGGGGTGAAGAGAATTAGAGAATGTAGTAACCCTAGATTAGGGACCATAACCCCTTATTTATACATGTTGTACTTTTATAATTTAGCCCCTCAATAAATCACAATTACAACCTGGTATCTGCACATATAACCCCATGATTATATTTAAATACCCATTAACCCAACTTAATTGATCACTTTAGTGGGTTATCCTGAAAGATAGCAATACACATTGATTAATCATATGTGCCCACAAATAGATTTATTAGATTAAATCCAACATACATGTGATGACTTACCCGTTAGTAAAAAAAATTAAGTTTTACAAATTACAATAATAGTTTTCTTTAATGAAATGAACTGTTGTACTTTCAATAAAACTTGAAAGAAATTCATAATAGTTCTACGAAATTTAGTAAAAGTAATGGAAAAGACACACTATTGCGCAGGGAGATTATAGTAGCTGAAGAAGTCTGTTGGGTATGTAATGTCCAAGAGGAGTCTATTTGACATGTTTCATAGAGTTGCTCATTTGATAGAAGTCTGTTGGGTATGTAATGTCCAAGAGGAGTCTATTTGACATGTTTCATAGAGTTGCTCATTTGATCGTCTTGTTTGGATATTGGTAAATGCCTTTCTTAAATGTTGGCTTGAAGGAATATTCCTTCAATTTGATCGTCTTGTTTGGATATTGGTAAATGCCTTTCTTAAATGTTGGCTTGAAGGAATATTCCTTCAATCGGTGGTTACGGGGATTGAAAGAGGCTCTCAAGGTACCACGTTTTGATCATGTCATTGTGCTTTTTTTGGCTCATGTGAAAAAATTGCAACACTATCAAGCATCAAGGAAAAAATATGGTGGGTAAGAGGCTTGGTGAATTGGTCAAGAAATATCATATGATTTTATCTGGTTGCAAGCGACCCGACAACATGGTGGGTAGGGTGTTTTGAAACTAGATGGAGGCCACTAAACTTAGGAGTGGTGAAGGTGAATTTTGATGGAGCTATTTTCTCAAATGGTGGGGCTATTGGAGTTGGAGTGGCAGTTTCCAATCATGAAGGGGACTCTTTTGCTGCTGTATCCAAAATATTTTCTATCAAAGGCTAGGGGAGGCAGTGTTGGGATTGTGTATTTAATTCTTTGTATAATTTCATGAGAATTAGATAGTGTTAGAGATCTATCATGATTAGGAGATTGAGTCTCATCATGATTAGGAGTTTGAATCATATTCTAATTAGGAAGTTACGCTAGAGATAGGGTTTTTAGTTTTCCTATATATATTCTTCTATTGTTGGAGGAAAACCCTAAAGAAAGACAGAGAGCAGACCACAGAGAGAAGACACCCGGAGAGAGATGAGACCTGACCGATCGAGAGACAATATTCTTATAATCTAGGGTAGTACGAGGCGTCGCCCTGATTAAGGAATATTGCTGCGAGAGCGACGGCGTTTCGTAGTCTTTGTCCGTGCCAAAGATTACAGTCATTGGGAAAGAGTTTCGCAGCTTTGTTAGTTCTAAAATTGTAAGGAGAGGGTTTTAGAGAGAATATGAGAGTCGATTGTGTATGTGAGGTTGAGAGATTGAGAGACGAGAGTTGAGTGATTCCTATTGTAATTCTCCCTGATACATAGTTAATTTTTCGTATTGTTGCCCGTGAACGTAGGTCGAAGTTGGTCGACCGAACCACTTAAATCTCGGTGTTTTTTCTTTTTGATTGTGGTTGTTTTATACATTATTGATTGTGGGTTGGCTTCCGAGTTGCGGAGATCGTAGTAGACTGGGAGACTAAAACTCCCCAACATGCAAAACATGCAGAATGCATGATAGCATTGGAGGCTATATGGTTTGTGGTTTTATCAAATCATGGAGCCACTGTAGTTGGAGTGGTGGTTCCTGATCATGAACTGGAGTTTTTTTTTGTTGCTGTGGTATACAAAATATTTTTATTAGAGGGGAGACAGAACACGCAGGATTCATAGCATCGTTGGAGGCTATTTGGTTTGTAAATGATATTGGTCTAAGAAATATCGAGTTCGAGGGAGATTCTGAAAATAGCATTAGGACAATCCAAGGTTAGATCCAGGTGTTTTCTATTTTTGGTCATATTGCTGATGATATTCGAAGCTAATGTCAAAATTTCGAGCAATTTAGCTTCGGGTGTAGTTTCAAGAGCTGGGAATGTTGTGGCTCATGTGATAGCAAGAAAGGCGATTGATGTGGATAACTTTCAAACGTAGCTTGAGGATCCTCCAGAATTTATTACTCACGTATTGCATGAGAATTGGTCATAGACGTGAGTTTAGAAGTTTTGAATTGTACATCTCTTTTTCGAGTTTGAACATTCTTGGGCTATTGAAGTTTGCATATAATTATATAAAAAAAAAAAACTCCTTACCGATGGGTATATATGTCATTTGGCTAACCCCATGGGCTTACAAAACGGGTTAAATTCGGTGCCCCAAAATACGAGGAATAATTATCCGTACATCTCCTATATTTGGATTCGGACTCTACTGCGAAAAAATTCAGCCCGGTGTCAGTCCCCCTAAAATCCGCATTCTCGCTCTTTAAAAGGGAAGAGAAAAGTAATTAACGTCATTTCATTTTCTAAAAATATCTCCCGAGATTCTAGGTGAGCCACTAGCTCTTCACTTTTTCATACTTTTGCTCCCAAATTAAAATATTCTTTTACAAGTTTTAAGGTCTCAAGAAGGGACCACTCTGTAAATAGACGAAAGTTTCCCAAGTTTTAGTATGTTTCAAGATAGACGGGCCCAATTTAATGATGTGACGTTAAAGATTGGCCACCTTAGGGTTTAGGGCGAAACGTGTCAAGGCTTGTCTCTGCTTTTGAAAAAGCTAAGGTTTTCAGACCTTTGGCTGAAAATGTCATTTGTCAGGAGCTTGCATCATTATTGCCATTTTGTCACCAGGAATTTTGCATGAATCCTTTAACTATACTAGTGAGGATCACGTGCGTTGCACGTGTTTGCTCTACATTAAAATTTCTAGTAAGCTGTTCAAAATTACTAATCCTAGTCTTTATTTGAAGGACGTAAAAGAAATTTTAATGAATTGAGGGTCTAATTTCATAAGAGCTTAAGAATATGAAGATCTAATAGCAATTTAAATGATTTGAAGGATTAATTTGAAAATATAAAACATTTAAGAGACTAATATAGAAAAAATTCTTTGGGCTATTTGGTGTCTTTTTTTCACTTTAGTACCCCCAACGTTTATCTATGAATTCACTTTAAAGCCTAATAAGAGTACTTTTTTTGGACAAGAAATACTACTTTCTTGGATAAAAGGAGAAACCAAATTTAATGGTAAATCTCCATCAATTCTTTGTTGATTGGTATAACCAACATGTATCCTCATTCAAACTCGTGATATTCATATTTATCAATTGATCAAAAGCTATAAACTTCAAATTATAAAATTTATACTATTCTTCAACCTAAAAATTGTCTAAACAATTTATAAATTTTCAATACATAAATTTTGAAGATTTTTAGATAGTTTATCCATACAAATTCAAATATTCACATAAGGTTTAAGGTCATTTAGATATTAATCTCCCAAATCTTTAATAATTCAATATTAGTCACTCAAATCTTTGAAATTGCTCATAAGTTCTTCATTCTAAGGGTCTTGCAATTTGGTACCAGTCGGCGCCCCAACAACCTCTTCTAGAGGGACAGTTAGCATGGTCGCCCTCTCCTGATCCTTGGCCATGGGAGGCTCGGTAGATATACCGATCACTCACAAGATGGAGTTAGCAAGTAAATGCTCCATCTTGTGAGAACCAGCGTACACCCTGATCTAATCCAGAGCCTGCCTCTTGGCACTCGACAAGTTCCCTAGCGTCAGGGCCTCCCTCACTATCTCTGGTCAATTGGAGCAGCACAAGTTCAAGTCGTCTCCCGAGACCCAGATGAACTTCTCCTTCTAGTTTTTGTTCGAGTCGGGAAGGTCGAGGACGATCTTAAATTTACCCAACGCCTAGAAGTGGAAATGGGCTTCTTTCTAGTGCACTATGACACCAATCGGGTGGCCCAACTTGTTCAAGGACGGTTCAATCCCCAGCCAGCTACAGATCACCATGAACCCCACTAGTATCATGATGGTATTCAGCTTCATCTGCATCGGCGACACCCCCAGAGTAATGAATACGAGGCGGAGGAAGGGGTGCGGAGGCAGATGCAGGCCAAACTCCAGGTGTCTCGGGTAGAGGGGAGCTCGACTATCTGTTGACCCCATAGTTTTGATGATGATTTGTCAAATAATTTATAGCTAATATATTCTCTAGTTCTGTGTTTATGTTTTTCTTTACAGGTATTTCAACACACGTCAATCAAGCGTTAAAGATTCAAGTTCATATATGTCGATTTACCTAGGTATATATTTAGTTTACTTACATATATTGTATGATTATATCTAAGCTCAATATATGTACACTCAACACGATTTTTGACGTTTTCTATCATATAAATGATTTTTCATCAAACGTTATTACAATATATTTTATCTCATGTTTATAGCTCTTTCATAATTCATTATATACATATAATACATGCATAATATATATACGCATATCTACAAGCCTTATGTTAATTTTCATGTTCACGAAAAACAGGTTTTCTGAACACTTTTCAAAAACAGGGAGTTTTCACAAACGAAAATTGATTTTCCAAAAATTCTTTTTTAAACATGTTTATTTCATCATTTAGAAACTTTCTCCAAAATTTCACTATTTTTGGAATTGATTTGATATTTTTAATGTATTTTCAAAATTGGCCAAAAACCTGTCATATGAATCATATCAGTTTCCGGTCGACCAGGTCGGTCGACCGCCAATTGTATCTTTCCTTGGCATAGCCTTTGTACTCACGCGGTCGATTGTGGTGGTGTCGATCGTGGCGGTCGACCGAGAGAACATCCAGAGACATTCGCGGTCGACCGCCAGCCTTATTTTCTCATACTCTGGTTTTTTGACCGCACCGGTCAACCGCCGAACTGTCAATTCACTTCTAACGGCTAGTTTTTACAGCTGTTTACAAATTGGTTTTTTGGTATTTTACTTATGTTTTTGCTGATGTATTTGGGTGCTATAAATACCCCATTGCTGCTCTCCTTCTATACAATCCAAGAAATCCAAGTTTTGTGTTTAACAAAATCTTTAGTGTGTTTAAGAGCTGTTTAAAGTTGATTTCATTAATCTGTTTTCAAGAGGAGTTTTTCTACAACAAGAAGTGGCCTTCAAATCCCATTGGGATCATCATCTACTGTTCTTCTTGTTTGAGAAGTCTTCTAAACTCTTATATAGCTTGTTATTTTATTTTTATTTTATTTAGCTATATTTATTAGGTTTTATTCACTGTTATCACACACACTTATTGAGCTTAATATTTTCATACCATATAGTGTGGGTTGTGGGGTGTGATTTAGTGAGTGTGAGTTTCATTGTGTTCTCACTTGTTATTTGAGAACAAATCATTGTATTTAACTTTTATTTGTGAGAATCACTTGTAATACACTTGTACACCGAGAGAAGTGTGAGGCGAGACACGGGGTCGAATCCAATAGGAGTGGCGTCGGTTGACGAACCTAGAGAGAGGTTGTAACCGAGCACTTGAGGAGGAGGACACGGGGTAGGTTCCTACACTTAGTGTGTAAGGTGTAATTACATAGTGTCTGTGTAGTACAAGAGTTTTCGATGATCTTGTAAACCGAGTGTGTAGAAGTTCCGGCTTTCAAACCGGATTGTAATAGTGGATATCTCCTCGAGGTGAGGAGCAGGGACGTAGGTCGTGGTGACCGAACCTCGTAAACATATCGTGTGTTTGTGTTTTGCTTAGCGTATATTCCTTTTGTGCTTATTCTTATTGTTCTTTTTCATATCCATCTCTTGCAAGAATAAATTAATCTACATAATTTTTAATTGCTAATTAATTAGGATTAGATTAGCATAAGACCCTAATCACCCCCCTCTGGGGTCTAACACTATCATCATGATCATTAACTGCCTACGACCCCATCGGCGTTGTTAGCTTATACTCGTAGGGAATATCATATTTCCTGTGAAGGGATCTTAAAGTGGGCAGCATCACTTTAGAATAGATCTCCGCCAACAGTTCTTATCTAGCGTTGAGAGCAGGGACCGCCATTACCACTGACTTTAGATTATCGCCAGAGAAGATGATCTGAGTACTCCGCAAATTCAGATTCAGAATTTCAAAAAGCAGTAACTGCCCCCTCACTACCATAACCCTATTTATATACAGCTGGGTCGCCAACTGTCAAAATTGTACTGGGCGAACTGAATCCAAACTGATGGCTCAGATTAATTCAACTGTTGATGGCTAATATCAAACAGTCGATGAGGGAAGTGATCTGGTTGACGAAGGTCCTCTAACCCTCTGAATGTCCGATTTTGAGATGTGTTGTTTTTCCCTGCACGAGTCCGGAACGCTTTGGAGGGGGTATCTGTAGGCATCGAAAATTGCCTATAGGTCTCCACGAACGGTTCAGTGTTAAAGAGCGACGATGAACATCACTATCCGATCCACAGGAGTTCGATTAACGTCGATGAACGATTGAAGTGAATCGACGAACTACGTGAGCTAATAGGATTTCGGGATAACAAAGGCACGGGCTAATCGAGAGCCCCGCGATGTTGCAAAAAGAACAACGCCCTTCGTGTTTCGTTCATTCTACAGATAATCCAACCATTGGAGCAGATAGAACTCTTCGTCAAGCTTCCAACGCACTTGGAATCACTCAAATCCGAGTTCGGACGAAGAATTTACAGCGGAAGCGGACGAATGCACCTCAACGGAATGTCTCAGGAATTCCAAAACACCCCCAGGGGTGTCTCAGAAATTCCGAGACACCCCAAGGGTGTCTCGGAAATTCCGAGACACCCTAGGGGTGTCTCAAAAATTTCGAGACACCCCAAGGTGTCTCGGAATTTCCGAGACACCCTAGGGGTGTCTCGGAAATTCTAAGACACCCCAAGGGTGTCTCGGAAATTCCGAGACACCACCCTAGGGGTGTCTCGGATTTTCTGAACCCCAGGGGTGTCTAGGCTTTTCCTAGACACCCCAGGGGTGTCTAGGCGCCCCAGGTGCCCCCATTGCCTATAAATAGCAACCTTAGGCCTCATTTTTGAGGATCAGGATTTTTTTGGAGAGTTGGCGAAGCCCTGCTGCAGTGAAGAGTGGTCGAACGCTTCAACAGAGGAGAGGTCTTCATCAGATTCTTCATCACCCGTGTCCGTTCCTTAGTATTACCCTTCGCCGGTAATCCTAAGAAGAGCAAATATCTCGTTTTAGCCGAGATAGGCGCTTCAAGCTTCTAGATCTCCTCGCGGATCGACGAAGCTCTGTCCGATTTTTCCGGAACAGATCTGAGTGCCAGGTAGTCCACGGATATCGACGTCCCCGTCACAGGCCAAAGACCCACGCAAGCAAGAGACGATAAACGGATCTTGCGTTTATTTTCAAGAAAGTTGTAATTTTCATTTTTGTTATTTGAATTCATTTGTAAATGATTAAAGTTCTAATGAAATCAATGATGAAGGCAACTTTCGACAAAAACAATCACTAGGATAATTTCAGAAAATATTTAATCCGCTGGGGATTTTATAATAACAACTTGCTATTCTTGTTAAAAAAAGGATTAACAAGTTCATTGGGGGGTTTGACTGTTAGAGGTGTGATGTTAACCTAACAGTATTTTTTATGAACTTATCGCTCCATTGATAAGAATCGATAAGTGGAAAGTGTTGTAATCGGAGCAACTTTGAGGACCTATCGCTCTGTTGACGAGAGTCGATAAGTGAAAAGTGTTGCGATCAGAGCAACTTTGAGGACCTATCGCTCTGTTGACGAGAGTCGATAAGTGGAAAGTGTGGCGATCGGAGCAACTTTGAGGACTTATCGTTCTGTTAACGAGAGTCGATAAGTGGAAAGTGTTGCGATCGGAGCAACTTTGAGGACCTATCGCTCTGTTGACGAGAGTAGATATGTGGAAAGTGTTGCGATCGGAGCAACTTTGATGACTTATCGCTCTGTTGACGAGAGTCGATGTTAACAAGTTCACTAGGGGGTTTGACTGTTAGAGGTAAAGTGTTGCGATCGGAGCAACTTTGATGACTTATCGCTCTGTTGACGAGAGTCGATAAGTGGAAAGTGTGGCGATCGGAGCAACTTTGAGGACTTATCGTTCTGTTAACGAGAGTCGATAAGTGGAAAGTGTTGCGATCGGAGCAACTTTGAGGACCTATCGCTCTGTTGACGAGAGTAGATATGTGGAAAGTGTTGCGATCGGAGCAACTTTGATGACCTATCGCTCTGTTGACGAGAGTCGATAGGTGGAAAGTATTGCGATCGGAGCAACTTTGAGGACATATCTCTCTGTTGACGAGAGTTGATAGGTGGAAAGTGTTGCGATCGGAGCAACTTTGAGGACCTATCTCTCTGTTGACGAGAGTCGATAGGTGGAAAGTGTTACAATCGGAGCAACTTTGAGGACCTATCTCTCTGTTGACGAGAGTCGATAAGTAGAAAGTGTTGCGATCGGAGTAACTTTGAGGACCTATCGCTCTGTTGACGAGAGTCGATAGGTGGAAAGTGTTGTGATCGGAGCAACTTTGAGGATCTATCGCTCTGTTGATGAGAGTCGATAAGTGGAAAGTGTTGCGATCGGAGCAACTTTGAGGACCTATCACTTTATTAATGAGAGTCGATAAGTTGATTTTATCAGAGGTGTTTGATATTAACATGACAAGAGAATGTTACGATCGGAGCAACTTTATGGACTTATCATCCTATTGGCTAGGATTGATAAGTGGATTGTCAGAGGTTTGGTGTTAACATGACGGGAATTTGTTACGATCGGAGCAACTTTGTGGACTTATCATCCTATTGACGATGATTGATAAGTGGGTTTTGTCAGAGGTTTAGTGTTAATGTGACAGGATTTGTGTTGCGATTTGAGCAACTTTGTGGACTTATTATCCTATTGAAGAGGATTGATAAGTTTGTTTTGTCAGAGGTTTAGTGTTAACATGACAGGATTTATGTTGCGATGAGAGCAACTTTGTAGACTTATCATCCTATTGACGAGGATTGATAAGTGGGTTGTCAGAGGTATGATGTTAACATGACAAGATTGTGTTGTGATGGGAGCAACTTTGTGGACTTATCATCCTCTTGATGAGGATTGATAAGTGGGTTTTGTCAGAGGTTTAGTATTAACGTGATAGGATTTGTGTACAAGATTTTAGGGACTAGCGTCTCGCTGGGGAGAATTGCTAAGTGAGTTTATCATCAGAAGCGATGAATTTTGATACTAAGATTTTAAAGACTTAGTGTCTTGCTAGGGAAGATTGTGATTTGAGAAATTTTGAGGACCTATCATCCTATTAAAGAGGATTGATAAGTTGATTATCAGAGGTATATTGTTAACGTGACAAATTGGGAGCGATGCCAACTGAATTCATACTCTGTAAGGATGATGATTGTCAGAAGTATAATGTTAACTCGACGATGTGAAAGATTCGTTACTCTTAATCCAGTGGATTCCAAGTAACCAACCCCCAGTCTTGATTAAGACTTAGCAGGGGAATAAAAAGAGATAGACAAGGCACATCACCTAGTGGGGCACTATCCATAAAGTCGGAATAGAGGCACATCACCTGGTAGGCCATTATCTGATGAGTTTGACTATCAGAGGTAACTGTGATAGTTTTGTGGACCTGCCATCCTATTGAAGAAGATTGGCAAGTTAATGGACTATCAAAGGTAACTGTTAACGTGATAGTTTTTGTGGACCTACCATCCTATTTAAGAGGATTGGCAGGAGAATTTAGAGGGAATGGACTATCAGAGATGATCATTAACATGATAGTTTTGATGGACCCGCCATCCTATTGAAGAGGATTGGTGGGAAAATTTGGAGGAAATGAACTATCAGAGTAATCATTAACGTGATAATTTTGGTGGACCCGCCATCCTATTGAAGAAGATCAGTGGGAGAATTTAGGAGAACAGGACTATCAGAGGTGATCATTAACGTGATAGTTTTTTTTGTAGACCCACCATCCTACTTGAAGAGGATTGGTGGGGGAATTTAGAGAAAATGGACCATCAGAGGTAAATGTTAACATGATAGTTTTTGTGGATTTCGTGGTTGACAGAGGCATTCTATTGAACATGACAACTCAGAAAATTTATTACTCATAACCCGATGAACTAAAACCAACCCCCAGTCTTGAACAAGTGCAGAGGGAAAAAGGGCAGACATGACACATCGCCTAATGGGCCACTATCTAACGAGTTTGACTATCAGAGGTAAGTGTTAACGTGATAGTCGTTGGACCTGCCATCCTACTAAAGAGGATTAGCTTCAGTGGTCGTAGTATCTTCCCCTTCTGACTGAGAAGATTGGGCTTGGTCCAATTGCTCAGGTGGAACTTGCCTACTTTGCTCTTCAGCTTTGATCCTGACAATAATCTTTTGAGCCTGTTCGCCTTGAGAGATTAGTTGTCTCCAGAAACAGCATTCTGCAACCCTCATTTATGCTATAAGGTCGGTCTGCAAGTTATGTCGACAGGTCTCTACTAAGGTAGACTGTGTCATACCTGTCGGACATCGCAGAGCCATGTTTCGAATCCTTTTGACGAAGGCTTTGACGGACTCCATCTTCTTCTGTTTAGTGGCGAGAAGGGTATGGATGGAGACTTCTGTATCCTCTTCAAAGAATCTTGACAGGAAGAGTCTCTCTAGATCCGTCCACTTTTGGATACATCCCGAAGGCAGTTTCCTGAACCATTCAAAGGCAACTCCCTTGAGGGTACCAATGAATAATCGAACCAGTATGGCGTCGTTTGATATCACATTCCCAGTCTGTGACTTAAAATGATAGATATATTGGTTCGGTGATCCCGTGCCGTCAAAAGTTTGTAGCGTCGGGACTTCGAATTTTGGAGGATAAGGGTATGCATCCCATTCGGTAGGATATGGTCTGACAACTCCATCGTCTTGGAGCTCACTTCTATTAGCAATGACATTTATGCGGGCTTCCAATTCTTCCATTTTGGCAGATTAGAGATTTTGCTCATTCTCAGTCTCTCTACCTTCATCAGAGGAAGATTCCAGGTTGTGGGCTTCTCGGTCAGAAGCCGTGTCATCAACTACTTTTCCCTTCCCTTTGCTTATGTGAGGTCGGGATGAAGACGTTTTTCCTCTCCGGGAGGATTCTTGCCTAGGTGGCGAATCTGTCTTCTGAGATTTAGCCTTGTCTGCGACGATTTGATTCATCAGGGCCAAGAGTTCATTGATGGCCTCCTGCTGAGATTTGAGCATGGCCTCCTGCTCACCAAGTCTCTTCGCGAGATCTTCATGGTTTCCCGTCATATAAGCGGAGCTCTCATGTTCAACAAAAGAGCTTGATGATTAGGACTCTGCAATGGATGAGTGTTCATCATCGGAATTGGTTCCTCTGGCTAGCCTCTGATAGTTGACAGGGAGAATAGCTCCTGTTCGCGTCCGAGTACGTTGGTAGACTCCTTCAAACTCGTTAGCGATTTCTCTAACGGTCGGTGAACGACTTGTCTCAGAGTCATCGGAACTAGGACATGAGGCTTTCCCTCTGCTGATCATATTGATAGTGACCCCAAAATATTCGGTCTCTGGAGACTTCTTCCTGTGAGAACGTCCTTGTTGGTTAGGCAAAGCAACATTCGTAAATTGGTCGAACACCAACAGTTTGGCCGCATATGAGCAGCAT
The DNA here is from genome assembly GCF_001876935.1 of Asparagus officinalis. Taxonomy (NCBI): domain Eukaryota; kingdom Viridiplantae; phylum Streptophyta; class Magnoliopsida; order Asparagales; family Asparagaceae; genus Asparagus; species Asparagus officinalis. The sequence continues at coordinate 76,829 of NW_017972687.1, forward strand.
TGACATCTCGAGAGGACCGTAGGAATCAGTCGTTCACATTGGAATGAACGAATGACTTGTTTCATCGGTCTTTCTCTCGATATAAACTTTCTCAAATCTGTTGTGAAGATTCGAGGAGAACTACTCATTGATCGTGAAGTTTGAATTGGAACCCCCAGTCCATGATTGGACGGGACTGGCTCCTGGTGAGCATGGATATGGTTGAGATGCTTTGAATCCAAAGACTTCTTATATCCGCCCCTCGATCTAATCGTGCTATGCAGAGTATTCGGGGGGTCCGAGGGGGGGGACTACCCCCCGGTGGGTTTCGGGGTAGCGCCCCGAAGCTCCACGGCATACACCAGGTTCTGTAGTGGATTTCGTTCCCCGAATGCATGCCTGAGATTCAGGTTTTGCTGGTGAAACGTAGTCCGAGATCTACTTTTTGGTTCTGAAACACATGACTGAGAGTTGCGTTCAGTTAATGGAACGTACTCCTGAAGGCTACGTTTTGACTGTACAATGCACCACTGAGGGTTGCATTTAGTCTTATTCACACAGAGCCTATGTTTGGGCTCATAGACGCGAGGCTTGCATTCTGAAGTAGAAACGTAGAGCACCTGGTCGCGTTTAGGCTCACAAACACAAAGCTCGTGTTGACTTGAAGATCAGCATTCACGGAGATGTGCTCGTCGTAGGGATCTCCTCCTTCGTCGAGCGACGTTCTTCTTGGCCTTTTTCAAGGCCTTTGCAGCGAGGTTGTTGGTGTTGATGGAACTTGCCGCTACAATGGGCCTTTTATGACCCAATACCCGCTGTGAAGATGTGGGTATAGAACTTTCAACTCGTTGAACGAGTTTAGCAGAAGCCGAGTCCACTCCTTCAGAGGAGGGGCTGTTCAAGCAGTCTTGATCAAAGGGGAGGGCCTCCTTGGGTGATTTGGAGACTTTGTGGATCTTGTGCATAACCTTGGAGCTAAGGGATTCGGAGGAGAGGGCTTCCTCGTACTTGGCTTGATCAAACTCTACGATGAGAGTTTCAACCGTCGTTCCAGCGAGATGAACATCGGATTGCGCCACCACTTCTTCATCAGAGAAGCTTGTCCCCAGCGGAGTCGCCATCTTTTGTTTGTGGAAAAATTTGCAGTAAAAGAAATAAAGGAAAATTGATTTGTATTCCTTCGATCTCAATTACAATTGGATTTCCTGATTACAAAAGAAAGGAGAATTAATATGGATTCTCCCATTTGTTTAATTCTGGGTTCTTCACGGTGGCGATGGAGTGCCTCCCTCGAATGCTTGCGTCGAATTTGCTCTCCGTTGACGATCCAAACGTCTTGATTCACTAGAACGTGGTCTTCTCCTCACGATTTGACGTTGTGGAGAACTCTAAACGAGTTTGAAACTCTATGAAAGAGTTGATTTAACCGAAATTGGTCTATAAGCCAAGGATGAAGAAAACTCCTGTTGCTGATCTCCAAAGCTTCAGCAATTCCCCCCAAAGTCTTTGCTACCCAAGAGAAGGATGAAATATCCAACCTGAACTAAGCTGATTTCTTAGTTATTTATAAGGGATTAAGGGGTATAACCACCCCTTTAATTCGCTCCTAAGTAGGGCTAATGGGATGTAACCGCCCCTTAAATCACTCCTGAATGGAGTTGTGATCCCCTCAGATCGTGGGAAACGGTTTTGAAACCGTTCAGCTCGTGTTTGAACGAGTCAAATGCAAAATCCACGTTCTATCATGAATTCTACTTTCAAACGTAGTATCTGGAAGCTACGTTTGCAGCAATTTGGAAGCTGGGTTGGCAGCGTTGGAAGCTGCTTGTGAGCTGTGTTTGTAGCAATTTGGAAGCTGCGTTGGCAACATTGGAAGCTGCTCGTGAGCTGTGTTTGCAGCAATTTGAAAGCTGCGTTGGCAGCGTTGGAAGCTGCATTGGCAGCAATTTGGAAGCTGCGTTAGCAGCGTTGGAAGCTGCGTTGGCAGCGTTGGCAGCTGGATCTGAGCTGCGTCCGTGGCTGTGAACGTGGTGCGTCTTGATGCTGGTATGCGGGGAGGACTTCCGTGTCTTAGTTTGAAGAGATCGTCGATTTGTAGTCTCTTTCTGTTAGAGCATTACAAATATCATCATTTTATAATCTTTGTAACTCCCGATGTTGATTGTGAAGGCTGTTGATTAGAGCTTTCATTAGTTGTTATGAAAGTCTTCAAATTATAGCCTTCTGGAAGCCGTCAAATTGTAACTTCCATCATCAGTGTTTGATGGGGATCAACTATCTGTAGTGATTTTTAGACAGCCTACACATAGCCGCTCAGATGGAGTCCCGATTGCAAATGGGCGCGATACCCGAGCATCTACTGGGCTCAAGGTTCGTACATAATGAGATCGGGTAGATAGGATGAGGACAACCTTTACTGAAAGCTGGCAGCTTTGCACGATCTCGATTCCACTCTTGTGTTAAGTGACGCCAAGATAGCATGGCTTAAGCAGGAGCTTCAGGTAGAGGAGGAGGCTCGGACCATCTTAGAATTGGCAATGGCTAATGATGAGCATGCTCGAGTCGTGATATCCGAAAAACTATAACTCTCGGAACAGAAGCTAGCCAAGATGGAGGAAGAGGCCACGAAAACATTATCCACCACCGAGGAGTCCTTCAAAGTTGAATTGCAGCTTGAGCTTGAGTGAGCTTATGCAGAGGAGTTGTCTAAATTAGAACAAGTCCTTAGCCATAAGCTTCATGTAGAGTAATTGAAATTATTGTATCTACAGACTTGATTTTATTAATGAAAGACATTTCTTTGCTTATTGTGTTTTTATTATGATTTCTCATCGGAATAATTAACCATAATACTTATAGGATTTTTGGCAAACTCTTAGCCATCAACGGGTTTGATGTGTCTTTACTGATTACCGTTTGAATCAGGCTAGCATGTGAATTATCTAAGTCCATTTCACATATAACGTTGCACTAAAAGAATGAACTCTATTAGACTTAGTGCTACGATATCGAATATGTAGAGTTCGTCTTTTTTACGGAGAAGGACTAATTAGCAACATATGTTAGGCGTAGATTTATCTCTATTTAGGGATTGAGATAAAGCCCCACATGCATGTGAGGCATGGATTTTGGATGTTGAAAGATTGTGTCTTCTCTTAGGGTAAAGACGGACACGATATTGGAGAGAAAGAATTTTATATTCTACCTCCAGACCTTCTTTTAGGGTAAAGACGAACCCGTTGCTGAAGAAGAAGAATTTTATATTCTATCTCCTGCTACAGAAGAAACTCAAAGTGAGATCTCCACTTTGAGAATCTAAAAGGTGAAACTAAGAGTGAGTTCTCCACTCTGAGAATCAAAAAGATTTAGATAACTCTAACTTTTATAGGATTAGTTACCTAATCTGAAAATGAATTTCTTGTTTATCGAGACGAAACTTCAACATCAACCCTAATTTTTATAGGTTTGACTGAAGGGGAAAAAGGTGGAGGCCTTTTGTTTATCGAAAAGGAATCCTAATTTTGGTCTTAACCGTTCGATGGTTTGACCAAGTGGAGGTTATTGAGACGACCCTAACTTTTATAGGTTTGATCGTTCAACTTGGGTGGAGGCCTTTCGTTTATCGAAAGGGAAGTCCGATTTGAAAGTGGGCCTCTCATTTATTAAAGGAATCGAGATGGGATTTTGGCTTTAGTCCTAACTATAGGAATGTTTGATCAAGAAATAGTAGGAGTAGTGAAGATACAGATAACAATGGTAATGTTGATTTGTACGAATCACTCGGTGGGGGCTTTCACCGTCAAGTGACAGGGACTTAACATGAAAGGGGTTCGCTAATTGCCATGAATCGGCAGCTTGAACTTTTGAGTACCGTGTTGGGACTTTAACATTAGGAGTGTTAAAGTGCACAAACACAGTGGGAGTCTGGATGGACTCAGCTGAAAGAATTTTTTTTGTAGACGCACTGTTAATTAATTTGATCACTGAGGGACTTTGTGGTGAAAGACCGTGAATTACTAAGCACTCCACAGTTATATAATAGGAATTCCGCGAGGGAAGATTGACCGGATGAGGTCATTAAATCTCCTCTTAACAAAAGAGTGCTTGGGAATTCACAGTGGGAGGGTTTTAATCACTTTGGAAATGATTGACTAGCCATCGTGGGAGGTTCTTAATAACTTCTTATTTATGATTCAGGATGAATTATTCAGATGACTGGTCTTCATCTTGAATAATCAGCATGTATAGCATTCTTCAGGAACTTCCCATTAACTAAGTTATCCTGAGCGTACTGAGGATAATACTTTTTAGGAACTTTCCATTTATTAGCATCATCAACTTGTTATCTTCTTAGCTGATTAAGCGATATGCATTGTTTGAGTAGACTGTCTCTATTATAAATGGTCCTTCACATTTGGGTTGGAATTTACCTTTCTTCTTGGAGTTAAGTATCATTAGTTGCCAGATGACGAGGACCAAGTATCCCTCCTTGAAGTTTCATTGTCGGACTCTTTTATTAAAAGCCCAGGAGATTTTGGCCTGGTACAACTCAATTTGCTGCTGAGCTTCCAAACGCTTTTCGTTTAACATCTCTAGTTTTTCGAGACGTTTTTAATGTTGTTCCTCTGTTGTCATCCCTGTTGTGAGAGCAATGCGAAGGGATAGAATTTAGATCTCCAACGTGAGGGTGACTTCACATCCATACACGAGAGAATAAGGGGTTGCCCCAGTGGGCGTGCGGACTGTGGTGCGATAGGCCCAAAGTGCTTCGCTAAGTTTATTCTCCTAGACTCTCTTGTTGGTTCGTATGAGTTTTGACAAAATCTTTATGATTGTCTTGTTGAACCCCTTAATTAAACCGTTTGCAGTAGGATTGTATGTTGTTAACGAAACATCTTTGATCCTGAACTTCCTGTAAAATTTGATGAAGGCGTTGCTTACAAACTAAGGGCCGTTGTTATGCACCATCCTTCTTGGAACACTATATCGGTAGATAATGTGGTGTTTGATAAACTTGACGACGTCGCTTGTCTTCAATTCTTTGAGTGGAACTACTTCGGCCTACTTTAAAAAATAGTCAGTAATTGCCAAAATGAAACGGTCACCTTTGGTTGACGGTGGAAAAATAGGATCAATAATATCCATTCCCCATGTCTCAAATGGTTATGAAGTGGCCGAAGGGTGCAGGTGCTGTGGTGGTTGGTGCATGTAATTCACATGTATTTGACACGTGTGACACCGTCGGGCATAGTCAATTGCGTCATTGACCATGATTAGCCAATAATACCTCATTCTTCTAAGTCGATTGCAGAACTTGGGACCGGGCTGATGTGCACCATATGTTCTGTCGTGTGCTTCTTTAGGAGCCTCTTCCACCTCTTTGGTCGAGAGGCATCGGAGTATCAAACCATAGTATGCATGACGATACAGTGTCTGAGTCGTCGTGTTATAATAAAATCTCGGCGCTCTTCGTCAGACTGAGTCTCTTTTTTATATCTTGTGGCAAAATACCATGCACGATATAGTTAATAATGGGGAATCGACAATCTCGAGGCTCGAGTTCAATTCTGACTGTGTGCGCCTCCTTGATGTCCAAGGTACGGTCTAGTACGAAGAGTTGGTGAGTTCTGATAGTGACCTATTATTCTGTGTCGGGAGGCTATGCCAGAGATATCGCTAATACCGCCAGTGTATCTGTGTATGCGTTCTGGAGATGAGGAATGTATTCAATGAAGAATTCTTCAAACAAACCTGCCATCTCGATGACCCCCTTGTGGTACAGTATCAGGTCTTGATTCCTAACTTCGTACTCTCCTCGAATTTGGTTGACTATCAATTGAGAATCACCAAAAGCTTCGAGATATTCGACCCCCAGATCTTTGGTGAAACTGAGCCCAATGAGCAGCGCATTGTATTCGGCTACGTTGTTGAAACATGGTTCAATGAGTGAATAGGCTCGAGGCATCACATGTTTCTCTGGGGAAACTATAATAACTCCAACTCCTGAGGAAGTTTTAGAACATTCGGGAGCACTTGCCACATTGGTTGCTCGGGAAGTACCATCAAAGTACAATTGCCACACCTATTGATGAGAGGTAGTGTTGACTTCATGGGTTTTATTTGGCAAATCTTCATATAATTCGACTGCATCTGTCATAGCTTTAGCTGCCAAAAGATCACAAATCACTTGACCCTTAACCGACTTCTGTTGTTTGAAATACAGGTCGTATTGGGATAAGAGTAGAGTCTATTTTGCTAGTCGCCAATTCATAGAGGCTGGTTGTGTCATGAATACCCGGACTGAGTTAACATTGGAAATAACATAGATTGTTTGTCTAACGAGGTAATACCACATCTTTTGGATGGTGAACACCAAAGAAAAGTATTCATTCTCGATCATTGGATTCTGAGATTCAGCACCAACCAAAGTTTGACTTAAGTAATAAACGATCTGCTTATGACCATTGTCATCGTCTTGTGCAAGTAAAGCACTTAGCGAGTGGTTCGTCACCTTAGTATAAATCAAGAACGGTTTACCCGACTTTGATGCAACAAGGATTGGAGGATTCACTAGATATGCTATAATATCTTCGAATACCTTCTGACAGGCATCGTCCCAAATAAAGACACACCCTTCTTTATTAGCTTAGAAAACGGTTGGCATTTTCTGGAGAGGTTTGAAATAAACCGTTGGATATAAGCCAGTCGTCCTTGCAATCGTCGGAGTTCCTTGAGGTTTCTTGGGGGTTGCAATTCATGTATCACCTTCACCTTATCAGGATCAATGTGGATACCCTTCATGGTGACGACGAATCCCAGGAACTTACCGCTAGACATTCCGAGGAAAGACTTGGTGGGATTCGTCTTTAGCTGGTGATCCCGCATGAGATTGAACATCATCCTCAAATATTTGATATGGTCATTGAACATCATCCTCAAATCTTTGATATGGTCATCTTTGTTACGGATTTTCATGACCAAGTCGTCAACATAACATTCAACGGTCTTCCGAAGGTGTTCCTGGAAAATCTTCGACATTGCTCGTTGATAAGTGGCTCCTGTGTTCTTCAATCCAAAAGGTATGACTATGTAGCAGAAGACACCAAGGGGCATCCTGAATGCAGTATGTTATTCATCATTCGGGTATATTTTGATTTAATTATAACCCGGAAACCCATCTATGAAGGACATTCTCTCGAATCTACACGTGTTGTCGATAATAACATCCGTGATCGGAAGTTTGAAGCCGATACAGATCCTCATTTTCCCATTCTTTTTAAGGACCGGTATGATATTTTCTAGCCAATTGGGATGTTGCTCTTTCCTGATAAAATCGGAGTCGATTAGCTTTTTAACTTCAGACTTGATCACTTGATCACTTCCATAATTTGCAAACAAAACTGACTTTGCTGTTGCTAAATAGGTTTTGCATTCGGTTTGATATTTATGTGATGGACTACCATGTTTGGATCAAATCCTGGCATATCTTCATAATTCTAGGCAAAATCGTCTATGTAGTCCCTGATGAGGGCAATTAATTCTTCCTTCTCGTCTATTGAAAGACTATTGCTGACGAATATGGGCTTTAGATTTGCTTCATCACCCATGTTCACCTGGACCACTTTATCTTCGGTGGGAAGTTCGCTTTGTTCAAATCTATAGTCATATTGAATATTTAGGTGATGGATACAAGGATCTTCACAAGTTGGCAATTAGTCGTCTTCCTCTATTGTGATGGGATCGATCATGGCCATATTCAACATCAGGCTTTTTAATATTTCTCCAAAACTGACATCAGAGCCCTAATTGGAAGAGTCGGATGAGTATCCATCCTTATTCGCTAATTGGTCAATAATTTGCCAGCAACATTCGTCATCGGATGAAGAGACGTAGCCCATGCCCCTTTATAGCCATAATAATTGTCGGGTTTTCCTTTCGGTACATAGGCCGGACGAGGTAGAACCTGTGGGCCTCGACCAAAATAAAGACCTCTTTGAGTGTAAAGTTGTATCCCTATTTCTTCATGAAGTTACGTGATTGTTGACTGTATCTGAATAAATTAGGACTTGGGTCTCCCCTCATCACTATTTTCCTTTGAGAATGGATCTGATGGTGGAGATATCTCCCCTTTGCCGAAGATTAATTCCTTTTCACCCCCTAC
>NW_017972687.1:84985-100426 GCF_001876935.1 Asparagus officinalis
TGCTTTTCTGTCATGCAAGATGACCGAAGCAGCATGTGTATGTCGGGGTTATTATACAGTCCCCGTATTACATTATCAAGACAAGGCGAATATTCTAAATCGTCATTTATTAATTCTTTGGCAAGTTGCCAATTACAACTACCATCTGACTATTCATCATCGTCAAGACTGACTACAAAGAGTACAATATCATTTAGTACAAAACCTCTATTGTAATCAAGCCCAGCTTCTGTATCAGCTTCTTCTCCGCTGTTCGTGCCTTGGGCCGATGATTCAGTATCGGATTCAGCACTATAAAGAAGGGATTCAATAAAGTACTTTTCTAACCCTTTAAATGGTTACTTATCTGCAACCATCGTCTTGACTTTATTATTAGTGTCTACATATTTTAGACATTAGTGGAGAGTGGAAGGGACTATAAGATTACCATAGATCCAGGATCGACCCAATAGTAAGTTATAGGAGGTTTCTGCGTCGATCACGTAGCATGTGACCTCGGACCTTAAATCCCCAAGTTGGCACTTCATCCGAATTTTATCCAATGGTCTGGACCCACTGGTATTGAATCCATAGATAACGGTACCTGTCGAAAACAACTTTTTGGTAGGGATTCTGAGACTATACATTAATCAAAGTAGCATGATGCTGATAGTGGAACCCGGATCTACTTGGATCTGGTTGACAACACTCGAGCCGATGTATCCGGTGAAGTACAGAGGCCTACTATGCTTCGAGTTTCTTACTTGCATACCATCCTTGGTCAATGCGATTCAAGGGAACTGTTTGGCCGCCAAATTACAATGGTGAACTGGTGGCTCTGGCTCTTCGAGAAATGGCTTGATTTGAGTGAGGAATATGTCAGAATCAAGCAAGGCTTCTTGTGGGGCCTCCCTAGTGTCTTTGGAAAGATGCAACAACTCATATAGAGTTATCCTCGTTGGGATGTTAGCTAGATAGGTCATAACATCAAAGTGGTATGGTGTGCTTAAACTTCTCGGTTTATCTCTTCCAATCGGACGATTGAATAGAGATTGCTTCGGGTTTTGAGCCTCTTAGCGTTAGGGCTCTTTCTCCTTTTGCTTGTTAGTCGGTTGTTGTAGCCACTCCCAGCTTAGCTAATGTTTTAGCATTTAGATCAGAGGCTTAGGGGTACTTGTCGTGGTATTCATTCCCGCCCTTGGTAGCAAAGACTTCTTGTTTGTCTTCAGAAAGTGATAAGGTAGGGATGCCTTCTTTATCTTTCTCAGGGATTGCTGTGATGGGACAACATGATTTGCCTCTACCCTTGGACTTCTTCTTAGATGAGAGTCCCGTCCATTAGTCATCTTCGAGCAGATCTGGATAGACCCAAAGAATTTCACCATTAGGGGCAATGTGCTGCACAAACCCCTTCTGGTGTTGTCTATGGGGATCGTCATTAATGGTTTTCACCTCCACTTTTGATATGGGCTCTGGTTGAAACCATGATAGAGGGACAGAGCTGAAGCTGATAGAAATTACATTTGCACCCACCTTCTTTTCCTTGGGTTGTTTTGTGGTGATGATACCGACGTTGATCAAGGCTTGGATCTTGTCCTTGAGGGTGTAGCACATCTTAGTGGGATGATGGATCCGTCTGCGAAAGGCACAAAACTTTGGATCCATTATCCTCTTGGCTTCTTCCTCGTTAGTGATTTGATTTTGTTGTTATCCAAGAGGTATTTGAAGATAGCAGGAACTTCATCTTCTTTAAAGGAATATTCCTTCAGTAATTTTGGTTCAGAAGTCTTCTGCTGTCTTTGAGGTCGTTGTTGCCACTAAGAGGGAAACTTCTAAGGCACTTGCTGTTGCTGCTATAGTTGGAATGTCTGATTCGCATCAACTGCATTCATCGGCATATTCCCTTTACCACGAGGGACAAAGTTTTGCTTTGGAACATTAGTCGCCGGTTGACCTCTTTCAGCCTTCTTCCGTTTGAGGAAGCGCTCGACTTGCTCTCCGTGCACCTTTAATTCTTTCCAGGTTTTAGATAGTGCCACACCCATGTCTTCCAGCACATCCAAAGAATGTTTGTTGTGACATGTTTGAAGAATAAACTCCTCCGTGATTGGATCTCAGCAATTCATTGCCTTATTCCGGAAGCGATTGACGAAGTTATCGACCGACTCTTCGTCTTTCTGCTTCTCATCGAACAATGTCCCGATTAACACTTTAGTGTCATCATCGAAGAAGTTTGTGAGGAACATGCTTTCCATATTGTCCTAACTACTGATGCTCCCCGACTTGAGACGACGGTACCACTCGAAGGTGGCTCCGTGAAGGGTGCCGACGAATGAACGGACCATCAAAGGTTAGTTGCCAGAGATTACATTGAGGTGTGATTTAAAATAAATCAGATGCTGAGTAGGTGATCTTCTCCCGTCAAATGGTGTGAAGTTAGTTAAGTTGAACTTTGTCAGATACAAAATCGATTCTCACTCTCTCGGGTATAGACACGGGATACCGGTCTTCTTCACCTCTTGAGCAGACATCAAAGCGTTGACTTTGCTTTTGAGGTCCTTCAACTTCTTGTCTTCACCCGTATTTTTCTTTGGGGGTTGCTGAGAAGGTTGAAGAGGTTCCACTGGGCTACCTCTAGGGTTATTATCGTTGGGATGATTATCAGCGTTGAGATTTTCCTCCACTTCTGAGTCGTAGTCTACTTCATTAGTATTGTTGCGACGACTAGATTGAGCCTGCTGATTCGATATGGATTGAAGCTATTGGGCATGTAATTCCCTCATGCGCTACATATTCAACTCCATTTCCATCTTCATGTCATCTCTATGCTTTTATTTCTGGTTAGCTAAAGCGTTTTTGAGCATTTGAGCTAACTAGTCAGGAGTGATGGTGAACGCCTCCCAAACTCGTCCTGTGCTAGACACAGTGACATCCGAAGTGACTACAGAGCAAGCGTCTGACGCTTCATCATCCGAGGGTAATCCTCTACTTATTCGTTGATAATCCCTTAATCTGATAGCTCCGGTTCATAGCGGAGTCAAATGTTGGGATGTTTCATGAAAAGGTTCAGGACTGAAATGCCATGTTGACTTCCCTTTATCGATCACATTGCTGGTGACCTCTGAGAGTTCATCATTTTGAATGGCTGATCTTCTTTTGCAGAAATACCTTGGCTTGGGCTTTGACGTTTCGGTAGAAAGTCTTTCAAATACCGAGACCTATATGGAGTGGTCTTAGGGCAGCTACACTCTGATAATACTACTCTGATAAGCTTGGTGCACGGACGATGAGAATCCGTTTCCTGGGTACTTCTCTTTTGAGTCTTATTTGTACCTCCAACCAGATAGTACAACTCATTGACATGATTACCGGAGCAATCTATCGTGTGCTGGCATGACTCCCCAGGTATAAAGTCATCATTTTTTGATGAGCATGCTTCTTTTTGGGGATATAACATCACATTGTCGTTCTAAAGAGTCACTCATTTGGAACCACACCTTCATGAGCGGGGGGTCCCAACAGGCTCTTGGACTTCAATTCGTAATCCAAGGTGAACAGTTACAGGTGCTTTCTCAACATTAGAGGTCCTTGACTTGTTGGAGGATGCGCACGACCCAGTCTGACGAATTGCTCGAGGTTCACTCACCAGACCCAAGTGCTCTTTAACCAGGGCTTTGCCTCAACCCTCATGCAAAGGACCAAGATGATTTGTGATCTTCATCTTGAATCGGGACAAGTCCATACTGTCATAGGGCTCCATCGGAGGTGCGTGATTCATCGGGATAGGAACTGTGGCTGTCGGAGACTCAAAAATAGCCGTGGGAGGTGAACCAGGTGCAAGGCAAGCTGAGCTGGCTCGGACTTAGCACGAGCTAGAATTTGGTGGCTCATCTTTGGCTGAGCCAGCAGATTGTGGTTCGTGTTTTTCAACAATTTTGGACGCTGTTCGGGTTGTTTTCGACACCGTTTTAGTCTTTAGCCTCCAGACTTGACGTAGTTTTGGTGGTTTCTTGACCACCTCTTCACTCTATAATTTCTTGGCTTCCTGCACAAGGATTCTTGCATGCGTAAGCAATACGTAGTGCTTCTGAATGCACTCCTAAAGGTTCGAATGGGTCCTTTTGACGCGGACTCATTCATTCATCGCTAGTTTGGAGGAGGAGCCGCTCGCTCGCTGTTGTGGAACTTGGTGCTTCCTAAACTTCAGATCCGACTCATAACCGATCCCGTCAACTGGCTCGAGTTAGCGCGCGAGGCGCTAACATTGCATTTGATGTGCTCTCTTTGATAGAGTTGGCACACCTTCAGCAGTAAACTCCTTGATCAAGGAAGGGTCCAGATCTATGGCTTTAACCTCATTGGACGCTGGAAGGGTATTACGAGGTGCAACTTCAGCAGCAACAGGGCGGAGATCATCATCTTAGGTCTTTAGATCTAAAGACCAGCAGACCTTCCTTGAGAAGGAGAACCTCTTGTACTTGTGAGAGGAGGAGGATCTGGAGGAGGAAGACATGTACTCCTCGTACTTTTACTGGTCAAACTCGTATTCAACCTCCGTATCAACCAGGATCATGATCCTTGGTTACGACACCACAGCCTCCACAGGTCGACTCCCACTATGGTCGCCAGTATGTTTGGGGTGAAAGTTGATTTCTTCATTATCATTGAATCTGTTACAATCGTTTATCGATTGTAAAATCAATAAAAGAGAAATGTTGATCCTTTTATAAGATCTTCTTACACAATGAAGAAATAAACAAATATAATCTTCTTAAAACACACGTAACAGACGTTTATCACCCACTGCTTCGTGTGGGATCTTTGTATGTGCCGGGGACACGTTAGTCCGTGGACCATCGCGGATTAGATCTAGTTGATAGAAAAGTTGATTAATGCTCTTACTTCATAAAGGAAAAAATTATAAAAGTGATAATCTCGACCAAGCGAGATTATTGTTGGCCTTCTTGTTTTGATGATGTTTAACAAATAATTTACCACTAATGTTGTTTGTCTAGTATTTGTGTTTTTTTATTTATTATAACCAAACAACGCGTTGGAGGTTGGATGGATTGCGCTTCAACGATGATATCCAAAGGAGGTTGGCGGAATGTCGGGTTGAAGCCTATACAATTCAAGTTAAAGATCAAGTTCAAGCTTCATCCGCAACGTGTACCAAGTTGAGCTACAATGAAGATCAAGATCAAGTTTGGGTAATTTAGTATAGGTTTATATTATGTGTGTTTAATACGTTAAGCTCAATATCTATACACACACAATTATTGGTTTCTTCGTATATATATATATATAGTTATATATATATATATACATAAGTTTTGTTTTCTATGTATATATATAGTTATATACATACATGCATGGTTTTGGGTTTACATGTTTATAATATGAAATCATATATTTCATATTTACTATTGTGTTTTTGAAAACATTGCATAGAATATGCAATTTTGTGAAAATATTGTATTCTTAGTTTGTAGACTTCAATATCAGTTTATACATGTTTTACTACGGTCGACCGAAAAACTCCATCGGTCGACCGCACCGGTCGACCGACGAAGGTCCAGAACTCTTCTTCGTGCTTTTGCTCTCTGCCGGTCGACCGACAAAAATTTCGGTCGACCGACAATATAGCCGTTGCTTTTTAACGGCTCTTTCTCTGAGCTGTTTGCTGGGGTTTTTGGTCATTTCGTTTTGGGGTTTTTGGCTGAGCTTTGAGTGGGTATATATACCCCATTGCTGATGTCTTTTCAACTAAGCTAAGAAGTTTTTAAAGAAGTTTTTAAACAAGGTTTTAAACAAGGGTTTAAGCTTGTTTTTGTTTGGTTTAAGTTTGTTTTGGTTTGCTGTTACAAAGAGGAGTTTACAATCAGCTATTGAAGAGTTCATCTTCAACATTTCATCATCCTCTCTTTGTGTTTATAGAGAAGTTTCCTTAACTCTATTTCCTAGCATTTTTACTATTGAATTTCATATCAATTCTTATTGCTAGTTCTTATTGAGTTAAGTTTTATTGAATCTCACTGTTACACACACCCACATTGAGCTTATTGTATCTTTCATACATAGTATAGTTGGGTGGTGAGAGATTGTAACTTTGAGTTGTGCTTTCATTGTGTTCTCATCTATTGTAGAGAACAAATTTATATTTGTTACATTGTGAGTGTTGTAAGGTTTTCGGTGAGCTAGAAACCGAGTGTGTAGTGAGGTTTTCGGTGAGCTAGAAACCGAGTGTGAGGAGTGACGTTGATCGGTGAGCGTTGAAAACCGATACTGTGAGGTGTAAACGTTATTCGGGTGAACGTAGAAAACCCGGTTGATAGTGGATTTCTCCCCGGGAGTGGGGAGCGGAGACGTAGGACGGAAGGTCCGAACTCCGTGATCATATTGCTTGTTTGAGTTTGTCTTTGGCGTATTTGTTTTTGCATTCCTCTTATATCGCCAATTGTGCATTGCTCATTTATTTCATCCACTATCTTGTTTAGATTATCTACCCTTATGTTGTTTATATATCCTTGCACATACATTGCCTATATCTTATTATTAGGATATATCTTGTTGTTCATATTGTTTATCCTAGCTCATATATATTGTTGTATTTCATACTTCATTCGGCCGCTGCCACATCTCAGACCTCGCGCTCAAGCCAAGACGCGCAGGCGAGGGCACACATGACCGATACCAACCACGAGCAGACAATGGCTCAAAAGTTGGAGGAACAGCAGGCGACCATCGACTCTCTAAGAGAGATGATGGAACAACTGCTGAACAAGAAGAAAAAGAAGAAAAGGGCCCAACGCCCCTTACCCCGGCAAACTAGAGACAGGGAGTGGGTACCTCCCCTCCGTCCCGTGTCTGAGGCGGAGGATAAGCAACATTCCGATTATCCTTCCAAGACATCGATAGGAACGTCGCACACTGCGGATAGCACCCGTGACAAGAGGTTCGATGAATTCCAATATTATGGATATGCATGGTTTAGGTTATGCCATTAATATTGCTCCTAGATTAGATAATTTCTCCTATGCCTAATGGTGTGTTAGATTTAAACTTTTTGTTCAATCTAAACACTTTGAGTTATGGGAAATTATAGATTATGCTTATATTGTGCCCACTTTGGAGAAATCCAAATGGAATAAGAATGATCATCATATGATTACAATGAACAATATTTTGTTAGAATATTTGCTAAATGCTTTTAATTCATCTATGTCTAACAAGTTTGTTCATTTTGATAGTGCTTACAAACTTTGAAAATTTATAGAAGCACATCAAGGAGACTTAGAGGCGATCCGACAAGCTTTGGAGGATCCCGCTTCAAGTTCTAAAGGAGCAACATGCACACGGCCACTAGGCGATAGCCCTAGTGATGTTTTGGAGTTCGAATCCATTAATGATTTATCTAGTGATGAACTTGCTTGTGCTAGTGAAAAATTATTGCATGCCTATAACAAATTGCATAAAGATTTTATTGATTTAAAAAGCAAGCATGATAATTTAGAATCCAATCATGAGGAGCTAGTGTCAAAATTGGATGTCATTGCAAAAGAAAATTCCATGCTTAAAGAAAACAATGACATGTTAATTTTGGAAAATAAAAAATTAACCACATCTATAACTAGCTTATCTCATGAAAAAGATAATGTCATGTTAGAAGTAGAGAACATAAAAAATAATATTGCTTCTTTTATAAGTAATTATTTATGTTCTACTTCTAAAGTTAATGCTAATATGCCTAATGATGAGTTGAACAATGTTAAATACCGTATTTTTTCTTTAGATTCAACTCTTAATACATGCATTAACAACCATAAGAAGCTTGTGAATATGTGTGTCAAGTCTAAGTCAAAATTATCTACTCATCATGCACACATATATAGCAAAGTCTACAAATGCACAATTTGCGGTCGTAAAGGCCATCTTGCTAGATTTTGCTATGATGCATACAAATATAACAATGCTAATGCTCATTGTGCATCTCATGTAGCTTCTTCATCACATACACATGCATATGCTTATCATGCACATCATAAACATGCTAATGTGTTCAAATGTGATCTTTGTGGACGTTTTGGCCATTTGGCAAAATTTTGCTATGATTTGAAAAAGACCTCACTTTTGCCAAATGATTTTAAAAGACCACAAAAGTTTAAGTGTGATCATTGTGGTAGATTTGGTCATTTGACCAAGTTTTGTTTTGATTTGAAGAGAGTTTCCCATTTGCAAAATAATTTTAAAAGAAAATCTTTATTTGCAAATGATTCACGTGCACGAACTAATGGTCCACAAAAACAAATGGATCTCTTTCATTGCACAAATTGCAATCGGAAGGGTCATTTGAATGAATATTGTTTTGACCATGTTAGTGCACCATATGTGCCCAAGAGGGTTCATAACCCTAGGGCTTTGAGCTTTATTGATAGGGGTCATGTCCCTAAACAATCCGGCACCAAGAATGCTTGGGTGCCAAAATAATTTTTAAACCAAGAATTTTAGTGTTTTTATTTTTCTCTTTCTTGGTTTTGAAAAATGCATTTTAAACTTTTATGAAAACAATTTCTTTTATTCGCTAAATTCTTTTTTTTCTTTTTTCTTGGTTTTGAAAATTATGCTTTGAAATTTTTGAATATGAAAACAAATTTTATTGATCAATTCCTTTATTTTCATGATTATTAGTTTTGCTTTTGATGAGAGGTTTGTATTTATATAACCCTCCGGGTTTACTGGGTGTTTATTCCCAAATCTTGTTTACCGGGTGCTTAAAATGTTTATATGGGTTGTTACTAGCTCAAGAGCTAGATATGGTTGCCTCTCTTGATTTTTGTGTAAATCAATGATGGTTTGGTTTTATACTCTTAAAAATGATTTTTAGTTTTTAAAACCCATAGTTCATGATTCTTGTATGTTTTTCTCACTTTTGAACTATGAAAACTTTGTTTTGATTTATTGATTTGAATTCATTATAATTCACTTATATGATGATATTTATGTGTTTGTGCTAATGGATCATCTATTCGTGATTCACTTATATGATGATATTTATGTGTTTGTGCTAATGGATCATCTATTCGTGTTTTATAATGTATTCTATGAGTGGTTTGATCAAGTTTTGTGCTAATGGATCATCTATTCGTGTTTTATAATGTATTCTATGAGTGGTTTGATCAAGTCTTACAAAAGATTTTTTTTTATTGATCAAACATCATACTTGGTTTAAATGGTTGGTTTATGATTTTATTTGGTTGATTTGTTTTCATTTGAAAACTTTTTACATGATTCTCATGTTCCTTTTTCTTTTGATTTCATAAATCTATTTTTGATCTTTATGTTTATGCTTTGAGACACATTATCTCAATGATGCATTCATATGTGTTCTCATTCTCTTGTAAGTATGTGAGTGATATTTAGCATATTCATCTATGCTTGCTCACATATGTTTGCCATGATCTTCATTTCATATATTCATGAGGCATTTTGATAGGGGGAGCAATCCCTATATCTTTCTAGAGGTTATACTCATTGATAGGGGGAGCTTTTGCTCTCTTATTCTTTTTGTCCCCTTTTTGATGTTGTCAAAGGGGGAGAAATATTGTGAGTATATTCTTTTTTGTTTATATGCATGTGAATTATAAATTATATATTCATTTGCTTCATGCATATACTTTTAAGAAAATGAAGAACAAAAGAGATAATGTATTTTACATTTTCTTTACTTAGAATAATTGTACAAGCCTTGATCACACACACGCACCGATCATATCAAAAGGAGGTTGGCGGAATTGTGGAGTGAAGCATCGTACAATTCAAGTTCAAGATCCAAGTTTAGCTTCATCCGCAACGTGTACCAAGTTGAGCTACAATGAAGATCAAGATCAAGCTTGGGTAATTTAGTATAGGTTTATATTATGTGTGTTTAATACGTTAAGCTCAATATCTATACACACACATTTATTGGTTTCTTCGTATATATATATATATACATAAGTTTTGTTTTCTATGTATATATATAGTTATATATATACATGCATGGTTTTGGGTTTACATGTTTATAATATGAAATCATATATTTCATATTTACTATTGTGTTTTTGAAAACATTACATAGAATATGCAATTTTGTGAAAATACTGTCTTATTAGCTTATAGACTTCAATATCAGTTTATACATGTTTTACTAAGTCTGTCGGTCGACCGGTCCGGTCGACTGAAAGCTCCATCGGTCGACCGCACCGGTCGACCGACGATGGTCCAGAACTGCTTCTTCGTGTTTTTGCTCTCCGTCGGTCGACCGACGAAATTTCCGGTCGACCGACAATAGAGCCGTTGTCTCCTAACGGCTATTTCTGAGCTGATTTGTCTGGGGCTGTTTTGTCATTTGGTTTGGGGTTCTTGTTGAGATCTTGAGTGGGTATAAATACCCAATTGCTGATCTCTTTTTAAGACTTAAGAAATGTTTTAAAAAAAGCCAAGAAGTTTTTAAACAAGTTTTAAACAAGGGTTTAAGTGTGTTTAAGGGTTTGTTTTGTTTGTGAAGAAGTTTTCACAAGTGGAGGAGATCATCTTCTTGTTTGGGCTCCAATCTCCATCTCCCCATCTTGTCTTCCATTGAGAAGTTTTCCTAAACTCAACTCTAGCTTTACATTTACATACTTGTTTGATTGCCATTGTTCTTAAGCTAGATTTTATATTTGAGTTTAGTTTGATTTTGATTTCACTCATTGTTACACACACCCACTTTGAGCTTTTAGTATTTACATACATAGTATAGTTGGGTGGTGAGAGATTGTAACTTTGAGTTGTGCTTTCATTGTGTTCTCATCCATAAATAAGAACAATCATTTGTTATATTGTGTTTATTGAGAGATTCACTTTGTAATACACTTGTACACCAAGTGAGGAGTGTGTGGTGAGAGTCGGGGATCGTCCCAAGAGGAGTGGCGTAGGTTGACGAGCCTAGGGAGAGGTTGTAACCGAACACTTGAGGGAGATACGGTTAGGTCCAATACTTAGTGGGTGTAGAGTGGGATTACAATAGTGTGTTGATTGTAAAGTTTTCGGTTAGCTAGAAAACCGAGTGTGAGGTGTAAACGTTATTCGGGTGAACGTAGAAAACCCGGTTGATAGTGGATTTCTCCCCGGGAGTGGGGAGCGGAGACGTAGGACGGAAGGTCCGAACTCCGTGATCATATTGCTTGTTTGAGTTTGTCTTTAGCGTATTTGTTTTTGCATTCCTCTTATATCGCCAATTGTGCATTGCTCATTTATTTCATCCACTATCTTGTTTAGATTATCTGCCCTTGTGTTGTTTATATATCCTTGCACATACATTGCCTATATCTCATTATTAGGATATATCTTGTTGTTCATATTGTTTATCCTAGCTCATATATATTGTTGTATTTCATACTTGCTAGGATAACTTGTTAATTAGTTTTAATTGGCATTTAATCGGATTAGATTAGCATAAGACCCTAATCACCCCCCTCTAGGGTCTAACAATTATAACTCTTCTCAAGATCAAAACCAAGTTTGATCCGGTGGAAAGGGGGAACGGGCCTTAGATCCTTCAAATAGCTTCCTATTTATGCTGAAGTTCGCTAAGATCTGGAAGTCTTCTCTGAAATTTCATGAAATGCACGCACAAAACCAGCAGCACATTCTTGTCTTGATAATATTCGCTACCTCCTAAAATAAGCCCCCATAGGCTTGTATTTATAGGGCTTCGGATATAGTTAATTGGATAAGAATGAAGGATTTGGTCCTATCTTCAGTTAACAACCGCTTAACCACATATTAGGATGATATCAAGTCAGTTGGGATACTTTAAAATGAATAAATCCCAAAAAAAAATCAACAAACTTGTCAAAAACACGTTTTGGGAACTAACTGTGCGGGGCGGCCCTTGGTGACCCGCACTTGTGCGGGTCACCTCTTGATAACTCGCGCTTGTGCGAGTCACCTCTTGGTGACCTGCACTCATGCGGGTCACCAACTAGTGACTCGCACTTCTGCGGGTTACCAACTATAGGGTGACCCACACATGCGAGTCTCCTTTAGCTTGTTGGCATTTCTCGCACTTGTATTTCTCTATTGTTTTTCGTATTTTGTTATTTTATTGACTTGTATGCTTCGCTGACTTGCTTTAGGTTCTCATTAGCTTCTTTACAGCTTCGGATAATCCTCCTTAATTCGGATAATCCTCTCCGACTTGGATAATAACGTTCATCATCTTCTCTTCATCTTGAGCTATATTCGGACACCTATATGTATTTTTAGACGCCTACAATGATATAGAAGGAGAGATCTTATAAATAAAAGAATCATGTCTCCACTGAAGTACACCTGATGTCTAAAATAATAAAATGTCTCAACATGGATCAACTAAATCTCATACTAAGGCACTCTGCCTTTATAAAATGAAGAAAACTCTAAAGTCTGAACAATGAACGTAATTATATAGTGGAGCTTCAGCAACTAAGATTGTACGACGACGACTATATTAGAACTCCGTCATCCTGCGGCTCTCCAAAACTTTGATCTTCCTAAAAGAGATAATTTAAATAAAAAATATAATAACAAGAGCGTCAGAGCGCTACAACAAGATCACCTCCATCTGCCCCCAGGGGAAGGGCTGCTAGATGAAGTAAAGGCTCTACCTATTAAGCATAGTCTACCTAGATTATTTTCCCCGTATCTAATGGAATTAATATTTAGAAATCTACAACACGAGACGTAGTACGTCAAGCGAAATAATCCAAACAATGAAACCTCATGTATATACCATATGTCTCAAATTGTAGATAATTAAATATTAATACCGAACTGAGAATAAAACATCTAAAGGAAATCAACAATTAGAAACCCACGACACAAGACTGGTACGTCGAGCGAAATAATCTAAACAAGGAAACCCTCATGTATATACCATATATCTCAAATTGTGAATCCCTAATTATCAATTCCAACTCTATGAATGAAAACAACAATCCAAAGAAATAATAAGAGAATATCACTCAACTCATAATCGTCATAATAAGAGAATATCACCCAATAAGTAGTCGACGCAATAATAAGAGAATATTACCCAACTCATAATCGTCATAGGCCATATCATGTATGCCATATATCAAAGGATGTACCCTAATCTCCACGTACAATTGTGATACTTTTATAAGGTTCTTACTTAATCGCTCTGTGGCAATAGGTTTTATCTCCTTATTCCGGATACATAAATAACGATACTTTTATAAGGCTCGCACGATACTATGTGGATATCGGATACAATCCTCCTTACTCAATTGTCCTTACAACAAATAGATTTTATCTCTCTATTTTCGGATATGCTCATTAGTCCTATGGTAATAGGTTTTATCTCCCTATTTTCGGATATGCTTCCAGATGATTGTACAATGGTGAATAGGCACCTCAGCCTAACTCGGAAAACATACACCGATCACCTTTGAGTATTTGGTACAACCGAGGTCTTGTTACAGGAAAAACATCCAAATACTCCTAGTGTGGTATAACCAAAATCTCATTACGGGATAAACATCCACACTGAGCATCCATAATTAATGAGCAATACTTTAACATATATTAATTCACTTTCATTAACTCAACATGTGTCAAAACAACTTAAACTAAGTGTAGGTGCACATATCTCGATGTGCGTATCCATATCTAGTGTTCACCATCATCGCAGGTATTAAACAACTCTTAAGCATTATAATATAAAAATACAAGATCGAGAAACTCACTTGAAAATCAAAATAGTGTATCAGAAAATATGCACAGGCCACTGCCAGACTGGTGGTCGACCATAGAGTATGTAGTGGTCGACCGTAGAGTATGCAGCGGTCGATCGAACCACAACCAGAAGCCTCCTAGGCCTCGGTCAAGCATGCAGTCTACCACAAGGTGTGCAGCGGTCGACCGGACACGATCTGTTCAGAACGTGCAGGTTTCTACACAGATTGTGTTCATATTGATTTTGTGATACAAACTTGTTCATATCATACTGAAACATACAAAAAACATTGTAAACTTCAAATCATCATCTTTGGAAATTATCAAACACCAATAACATGATTAATTACAAAAAAACATGCTTAAACCCTTAAAGATGCATGAAACATGACTATGACGATTAAACTTATAAAATCTTAGTTAAACAACATGAAACATTTAAACATGATAAAATATAAATATGAATAGAAGGAAAATTTATTTAAACATGTTCATCTTACGTAGGTTTTACAAACCTAGGGTTTAAGCATAATTAACTTACATGAAAACTCAACTAGTTTGTAAATCTAGGGTTAAAACATGATTAGAGCATAATTAACAAGATAAAAACTAAAATAATTTTAACCCTAGTGATCATGATCATGTTACTAATACAAACAACAATAAACAAAATAAATCTAACATTGGTTTAAGATTTAACAGCAAAAATCTTATCTTTTTCACACCAGTTTAATCTTAAACATGTAAAACATTAATTTAAACATCTTAAATCATTTGTTAACTAAGAGTACAGGTTTTGGTGAAGATGATCTTGCCATAAACTCATGTGCAAACCTTTGAAACAAAAAACAAGCAATTCACAAGTGCAAACAACCCGTTCTCCCTTGTCACACATCGATGATCTCTCCCTCGTGTAGGTATTGTGTTTCACAAAGCTCTCAAAATTCATAAGAAAAAGATCTAGGATTTTTGAGGGAAGAGGATGGCTGCTAGGGTTCAGAGATATAATAAAAAAGAGGAAATTTTATTAAAAACATAGGTATTTATAGAGGCAAACCTGAAACAAACCCGTTTGACCCGAACCAGGAAACCTAGTCTGACTAGGAAAACTACCATCGGTATTTTTACTGTAACTTTCTCATCCGATCTTAGAATTAGGTGATTTGAGATTTTTTGGATATCTGTTGAAGATACCTACAACTTTTATTTTTTGAGGTTTTTTAGATTCCAATTGCATCCTTGTGTAAAATATATAAACTCTTAACTAATTATTTTTCTAGTTTTCAGGCTTGTGTATATAGTACATGATTTCACTCCTATATTCACATATATACATTGAATTGATCTCAAATTAAGCATAATCAAATATAAATAAATGTTATTTATCACCATATAACATATTTATTATTATTTATCAATATATTTTCAAATTCATAGGGTTTTACAATATTTTCTCGATATTCTAGAATTTTCTACGATTTAAAAATCTAATAATATATTTATTTAATGATTTTGATAATCATAAATTAAATTGATATAGTAAAAACATTTAAATTAATATTTTTATGTTATTGTTATTGTTACGTATTAATTGTAAACATTTTCCCTAATTATTCTTTTTTCCTTAATTTTTTCTTAATTATGTTTTAATTATAAACCCTAACCCTAAATATATATAACCCCTTCTCTCTCTTTTCTCTCGCA
>NW_017972687.1:100619-105891 GCF_001876935.1 Asparagus officinalis
AGCCGCATGTCTCTCCTCTCTCTCTCTCTTCTCCCGTAGCCACATGCTACCACCTCCTTCTCTCTCTTCCTCTCTCTCATGTTCTTCACACCACAACCGACCCCACCTCCAGATCTGCATCGCATCCCCCTCTCCTCCGACAGCTCCTCCTCTTCGTCCCGTCGTTGTCGCCGAGCCCTCGCCCAAGCATCTACCTCTCCCCTGCGACCCTCCTCTCCCCTTAGCACCACTACCATCTCCTCCCCATTGAGCCTCTCCTCCACCAGCCCTCTACCCGCAACCACCAGAGCCGCTGCCCCAAGCTCCGACAACCCTCCTCTTCCCCTACGTGACCACGCCTCAACCCTTCAACCCCTCAACCACAGGCCCCTCTAACCCACGAACCCCGACAGCCTCCAGCAGCCCCTTCTTCACTTGTCTCCATCTCACGTCACCATCGCAGCCCCACATTCGACCCCCTCGGTCCAGATCTACACGCTGACAGTCCACGCTAGTGCCCCAACACCAACGCTCGTCGCTGCCTCAACTGCGGACTCGTACATCAACGTCGATACATTTGACAGAAGCTCATAGGCAAGATCTCTTTTCTATGATTTTTTATTCATTTTAATTCTTAGTTTTATCGTAAATTAATTATGCGCAAGTACCCTGTTCTCGTTATTATTCCGTACAATTTTAGATCTATTAATTATGCATAAGATTCTGATTCTAGATTAGTTTATTGCAATTCTTATATTTATCGTAAAATAAGTACGTGTGAATTTACATTTTTAATTGTCATTTATTAGAACTTTAGATCTGTTATGAATTACATGCATATATTAGATTGTGATATGTTATTACATGTGTGGGATTTGTTTGATGAATGACTGTATGAAAATTTGTTATTTTATCACCTAGTTGTTATCTAATAGGAGAGACTGTACATGAAGCCAACTCTTGTTAAAAGTATGATTTATAAGCGTTCTCCAAAGCATGCCTATACTCACTCGACATCGATATCCCGATGTGAGGAGTTTCGAGTTCCCTTGATATCGATATCCTCGTATGAGGTTTCCTTGACTATTACTATTAAAGCATTAACTAGACGATGCACTGTTGATCGGATATGTTATTAGTCACGGTTATTTTCATAGTTTTACAGAAGTCATTCCACGATAACTCCGTGGCTAGTGCATAATATTTTATGTACGGTTACTTAAATTAAACTGACAAACATAGAGTTTATAAAGGAGAATTGGACAGAGAATATAACATGCATATAAACGGGCACATGTGCTTTCCTGATATCACGAGTTATATATATATATATATATAAGCTGTAAAAAACAATGTGAAAAGGATAAAATTGGAACAATTCACTACATTAATGGTGGCTGGCAACATTAAAAACTAGAGATAATGATTAAAACGAAAAATACAACACGTCCTTTAATACTCTCTCTTACTATCAACGTGCTACGTCCTTTCACTTCCCCATTTATCTCTCTAACTCACTTCCCGCTCTCTGTAACTCACTTCCATCTTCTATCAAGCTTTGATCTTCCATCTTCGCATGAAGAACACAACAACAATTCGTTAAAAACCATCCTAACCATCCAAGCTTTCGCTGGAGTGAATCTGAATTCACTCCAGTGAATTTGGATTATATTAAAGCTCGATTCATTGGAGTGAATCCAGATTCACTGAATTGAATCCAGATTCAGTGGACTAAAACTCGTTATCAAACAATAGCAAATCTGCAAAAATAAAAAACAAAAAGAATAAGAAACGTGAATTTGGATTATATTGAAGCTCGATTCATTGGAGTGAATCCAGATTCACTGAATTGAATCCAGATTCAGTGGACTGAAACTCGTTATCAAACAATAGCAAATCTGCAAAAATAAAAAACAAAAAAAATAAGAAACTTATGGTAAAAAACAAGCTATAAAGTTTTAAACAATGATAAGATTTCACATTTTACAGCAAAAAGTTACGATTTTTATGGTAAAAAACAAACACCTCACATAACTGAATCTGAATTCACTGCAGTGAATCTAGATTCACTTGAATTCACTCATGCGTTTATTTCTTCGAAATTACAGCACATGCATTTATTTCTTTAACAATTCATTAAAAAGAAATTACAGCACATGCATTTATTTCTTTAACAATTCATTAAAAACCATCCTAACCATCCAAGCTTTCGTTGGAGTGAATCTGGATTCACTCCAGTGAATCTGGATTCACTCCAGTGAATCTGGATTCACTCCAGTGAATCTGGATTCACTCCAGTGAATCTGGATTCACTCCAGTGAATCTGGATTATATTAAAGAATAAGAAACTTATGGTAAAAAATAAGCTATAAAATTTTAAACAAAAAGAATAAGAAACTTATGGTAAAAAACAAGATATAAAATTTTAAACCATGAAAAGATTTCACCTTTTACAGTAAAAAATTACGATTTTTATGGTAAAAAACAAACACCTCACATACTGAATCTAGATTCACTGCCGTGAATCTAGATTCACTGCTGTGAATTGATATTCACTGTAGTGAATCTAGATTCACTTATGCGTGTCTTCGTTTTTTAACTGGTTTCTTCAAAAAAAAAACTTTTTAGACTAAAAGGTAAAATATTTGACCTTTTACAACAAAAAGCTACGATCTTTAAGGTTAAAACTAAAACTTTTAGACGAAAAATCAAACAAATTTCATAAACTTACCATTAAAGCGTCAAAATAATTTAACGATGACAAATGTTGAAGACAGTGGTTGAAGATGAAGGTTGAAGACGAAGGTTGA
Source organism: Asparagus officinalis (assembly GCF_001876935.1). Taxonomy (NCBI): domain Eukaryota; kingdom Viridiplantae; phylum Streptophyta; class Magnoliopsida; order Asparagales; family Asparagaceae; genus Asparagus; species Asparagus officinalis. Next base: position 103,409 of record NW_017972687.1, read on the forward strand.
AGAAGACCGTGGATAGGGAGATGTTAAAGACAGAGAGAGAGTTGCTGTGATTTTAGAGAGAGATTGTGTTACATGGGGAAATGGAGAACTCAACAGAGAAACATTAACTACCTCTCTTTAGTGGGCTGTTTATTTTACCTAATTACCCTTATGCAGCTTTAATCTCAGCCATCACTTGATTGAGCTACATTGTGGATGATCCGCTCTGTTGAACTTGATCTACATATTCTAAAACCCCAATACACCAAATTTGCTGTGAATCCGTCATGGTTTGACCCTCCGTCGAGCCATGTAAAAAGTTCTATTCATTCGAAACCGTTAAAATTGATACGAGTGGATGAAGGGTCAAACCATGATGGGTTCACCCCAAATTTGGTGTGTTTGGGTTTTAGAATATGTAGATCAAGTTCAACAGAGCGGATCATCCACAATGTAGCTCAATCAAGTGATCATCAATGACTAAGAAACTTAGTGGACGTCCACTTAAGTTGACATAAGTTTTTCTCATATAGAGAAAAACTTGTGTCAACTTTTGGTACCAAGCACAAAAAGTTGTGTTTGGTAGTGAGGTGTCAAATCCCCCTCCACTCATTCAAATGTGGGAACAAATTCACATGGGTAATGAGTGGATGAGGATGTTACACATCACTACCAAGCACAAAATTTATGCTTGGTACCAAGCATACCCATATACATATAGAGGAAAACTTGTGTCAACTTAAGTGGACGTCCACTAAGTTTCTTAGTCATTAATGATCACTTGATTGAGCTACATTATGGATGATCCGCTCTGTTGAACTTGATCTACATATTCTAAAACCCCAATACACCAAATTTGGTGTGAATCCGTCATGGTTTGACCCTCCGTCGAGCCATGTAAAAAGTTCTATTCATTCGAAACCGTTAAAATTGATACGAGTGGATGAAGGGTCAAACCATGACTGGTTCACCCCAAATTTGGTGTGTTGGGGTTTTAGAATATGTAGATCAAGTTCAACGGAGCGGATCATCCACAATATCGCTCAATCATGTGATTTTAGAGGCGTCATAGGAGGAAATCCCCTCCCATGACAAGGATACGCATTAATCTCATATATATATATATATATATATATATATATATATATATATATATATATATATATATACAGAGCGGATCATGCCATAGAATGTCGCTCAAGTAATGCATCTGTGATTTTATAGAGGTGTCAAGGAGGAAATCCCGCTCCTGATGACAAGGATAGCCATTAATATATATAGATATATATAAATAGAGGGTTATTATCGTTCGCGCAACTACATAATTAGGGCTAGATCACTGACACGAACCTCTCACCAGAATATAGCGATGAACGGGTCAGTACGATAATATATATAAGCCCAGTCTCTTACTTACTCAAAGGCACAAATTGCTAAGTTCCAGAGACTACGATATATATAACTCATATAATATATATACCTAAATGCTCCATTATGTAAATCTTATGTTTGAATAGGATATAGGGTAGTGCAAAGAGGTATAGTATATTAGGCACAGCACTCTCTAATATGCTATCAGTCAATTAGATACTGGACTTCGCTATCACTCACTAGTTTATCACCATGGTTAATATATATATATGGCTATCTCACTATAGTAACCCTACTTATGGACCTTAATAGAACCGGGCCAATATACCGGCCCTAGTTTTTATTAAACACAAATCTACTGTTCACAAAAATGTGATGCCAATGACGGGACGCGAGATCTAACCAAAATTTGAGAGCATGGAAGCAAGTCAGCAGCCTAGGGGGTGTCCAAAAAGCCCGTCGGTCCGGGCCCGACTTGCGGAAACCGCCGGGCCGCGGCGTGGCCCGGAACAGTGTGTTTTTATTTTATTAGTTTAGTCGGTGCATTTAGTATTGATAGATGTTCGGTAAAGGTCCCTCATTTAAGCTCAATGCTTATATACAGGCACCACATTACTAGGTTTTGCGCTTGTCGTATATATATCGAACTCCTAATAGATTATTTCCTCTTCTAAATATATAGGATAGATATATAGTTCAGGCTTATAGAGTGAATTACTCCATATACTTCATTAAGGATAGTAAGTATACTTCAATATATATCATATGATATATATAGGTGCAGATGAAAGAACAACAATGGGTGGTGATTCACATAGTCATATGGAATAGAAAAGGATCCTGGTGTGATTGGACGACATCTTGTCGGCATACATCACAGAAAAAAGGAAGTGAGATGACGCTTCGAAGGATGGAGCAAGTGCTACCAGACTGACCAAGGTAGTGATGTATGGGCAGCAAGATGTGTCCACAGATCAACTACCAAAGGATGCCCTTATGGCCCAAAGTATACCAATATTAGCGCTCTAATGTATATAGCTGACCGTATATATATATATGTTTATAATATATATATTATATATTATATATATAGTATAATATATATATATATATATAGGGCTTGTGTTGTATAT
>NW_017972687.1:105916-107594 GCF_001876935.1 Asparagus officinalis
GGGTTTGATTTTTCATATTTTGCTTAGATTGGTCAGAAAATGCTGATAAGTTTTGATGGTGGTAACAAACAGATGTGATGGATGAGACTAGTGTAGAGAATCAAACATGATTCTAGAAGTAGAGTTGTCAGCATATAATTATTCATAGTCATTGCGGGAGCAAGAGTTAGTTGGTGTGTAGACTCGAGGAGGATAGTGCCAGATTAGGTGGAGTTTACAAGCGGGCACGATTGAGTGATACACAGGAAGATGGAGATGGTGGTATTAGACTTGAAGACGATGAGCATTCATATTCGGTTCAAGCCAAGTGATGGAGGAGATGTAGGCATCTGGCTCGTAGTGTGGAGTAGAAAAGGTGTACCGATAGAGTTTGAGACGAGCGATGTAGGCAGAGCACATGGACAACAAGCGGGGGGAGACTATTGTCAGGCTCAAGTTGGGAGGAGAAGCATAGTTGATTTGATTCTAATGTTAGATGTGGCGAAGATCTCTTGGTGTTCACAAGAGAGGTGGAGGAGCCACGATGAAGCAAATGATAGCGAGGGTCACGGGATGTCCTAGTTGGAGTGCAGGTACTTCAATTTGAAGTGTAAAAGAATAGAAGATGCTAGCTGGAGAGGCAAAGTTTCAAGACGATGATAATATATTTTCAAGGGAGTTTGGAAATTAAATCCAATGTGGAGATTGTTAGGATTGTGTTATTGATTCTTTGTATAACTTCTTGATAATTAACTAGGGTTAGAGATCTATCATGATTAGGAGATTGGATCTTATCATGATTAGGAGTTTGAATCCTATTCTAATTAGGAAGTTAGGCTAGAGATAGGGTTTTGATTTCCCCATATATATTCTTCTATTATTAGAGGAAAAACTAAGCAGAGGAGAGAGAGCCAATATTTTTTGTAATCTAGGGTTAGCAGAGGGCGTAGCCTAATTCAAAAATATTATGCGAGAGGCGAGAGTTTCATAGTTTTTATCCATGCAAAAGATTACATCATTAGGCAAGGTTTCGTAGTCTTTATCCGTGCAAAAGATTACACCATTGGGAGAGGGTTTCGCAATATTTGTCCGTTCAAAAGATTATGAAGAGTAGGTTTTGGAGGGAATATGAGAATTGATTATGTGTGTGAGGTTGAGAAATTGAGAGATGTGAGTTGAGTGGTTCCTCTTGTAGCTCTCGCTGATACATAGTTGATTTCTCGTATTGTTGCCTGTGGACGTAGGTTGAAGTTCGTCGATTGAACCATGTAAATCTTGGTGTCCTTTCTTCTTGATTGTGGTCGTTTTATATCTTATTGATTGTAGTTAGCTTTCGAGATGCACAAATCGTAGTAGGCGAGGAGACTGAATTCCCCAACACAATGTTCAGGTCAGGTATAGTTAAAAATCTACTTAGAATAGAAAATGATGATCCGCACTTAAGAGAAACTATTAGAAAGTGAGATAGAAGAAAGCATTGATGATTTTCATAACAAAGAAAATGGAATCTATTTGAAGGAAGAGAGGAAATACGAAGTCACTTAATAAACTCTGGGTTTTATGAGGAATATAAATACTGGTCATATCATGGGGAAGTTTTATTGAAGATGAAGTATATTAAATTTTTCTGTGGTGAGTTTTCATTTGTATATTTTTCTTTAAGTTTTTACTTCCTTCAAACTTCTTTACAGACGCATAA
>NW_017972688.1:0-9440 GCF_001876935.1 Asparagus officinalis
GGGGGGTGATGATTAAGGTCTGTTATTCTAATCCGATTTTATGCCAATTAAAACTAATTAACAAGTTATCCTAACAAGTATAAAATACAACAAGATACATGAGCTAGGATAGACAATATGAACTAATGAATATATCCTAGCAATGAGATATTACAAATATATGAGCAATGATATATAAACAACGTAAGGGTAAATAATGTAAACAAAGGAGTGGACAAACTAACTAATGAGACAATGGCGATATGAGCAATGAGCACAAATATAAATAAACGCCAAAGCACACACAAACACAATCAAATGATCACGGAGTTCGGACCTTCTGTCCTACGTCTTCGCTCCCCACTCCCGGGGAGAAATCCACTAACACAACCGGGTTTTCTACGCTTACCCGAACAACGTTTATACCTCACACTCGGTTTTCTAGCTAACCGAAAACTTTACAATTAACACACTCTTGTAATCCCACTTTACACCCTCTCAAGTGTTGAACTAGATGTGTCTCCCTCAAGTGCTCGGATATAACCTCTCCCTAGGTTCGTCAACCGACGCCACTCCTCTTGGGACGATCCCTGACTCTCGTCACACACTTCTCTCGGTATACAAGTGTATTACAAAGTGATCTCACAATTAAGCACAATACAAAGTGTTTGTTCTCTATAATGGATGAGAACGAATTATAAGCTCACTCTCTAAGTTACACAATCCCACAACCCAATTATACTATGAATGTAAATACAATAAGCTTAATGGTTGTGTGTGTGTAAACAAAGAGAAAATAAAATCAACTAAACTCAATTTGAACACTAGCTTAATAAAATGATAATCAAATAATATAAAATATAAAGCTAGATTGAGTTTAGAAAACTTCTCAATAGATCAAGAGTGGAAGGAGAAGAGTTGGATGCTACCAATAGATGATCTCCTCAAGCTCTTGTGAAATTGATTTCACAAACTCAAACTTTCAAATGCTTAAAAGCTTCTTAAACCGAACTTAAACCCTTGTTTAAAACTCTTTAAACTTGTTTTAAAAACACTCTCTAGTTGTGGAAGAGCTGAAGGTAATGGGGTATTTATACCCACTCAAAACTTCGGCAAAAACCCAAAACAAAATGATAAAAAAGCCCAAGAATCAGAAAATTTCTGTACAAAAATAGCCGTTGGAGTGAACGACGGCCAACCGTGAAAATCTCGCTGTCAACCGCGAGCTACTTTCGAAGCTGAGAATTTTCTAGAGACTTTGGCGATCGACCGTGATGGTCGACCGTGGGAAAATTCGAGCTGACGGTCGACCGTGGTGGTTGACCACGAAAGTTTCTATTTGACTCCGTAGGTAAAAACTCAGGTGTGATCGACCGTGACGGTCGACCGCAAACTAATACATGAACGGAACAGTTTGAAAGTTGATTTTCTGATTTTAAAACCCTGTTTAAAAATATCAAATAAATTCAGAAAAATGTAAAACTTTAGAAAATGATTGTAGACATGATAATACACATGTTACAAAAACTGGTTTTTAAAAATGACTTCCCAAAAGTAAAATATCATCATTTTGTAAGGATGTCCAAAACATAGAAATGTAAACATATGAATTTTAACATTTTGCCTAAACCATATTTTAAAACTTTACAAAATGATTTTATAGACTTGAAGAATATTGTTATGAAGTCTAAAAACAATGAATGTAGTATTTTATCAAAATACACATATAATGCACTAAAACATGATTTCATTGAACTAAATAAAATTGATATTGATGAAATCATATATATGCATATAAGTATGAAACAAAAATATGTTTTCTAATTATATTAAATTGTTTCATATTAAAACTTGAAAACTATCAAACAAAAACATATATGTATATATATAACTATATATATACAAAACCAAAACGTGTATGTTTGTATATGATTGAGCTTAAAGTACTAACACACATAATATAAACTCCTAAACTAAATTACCCAAGCTTGATGAATGTCTTCAATGAGCTCAACTTGGTACACTTGCGGATGAAGCTTAAACTTGGATCTTCAACTTAAATTTGCATAGCTTCAACCACTATTCCACCAACCTCCATTTGATATGATCGTTATGGCGCAATCCATCCATCCTCCAACTTGTTGTTTGTCTATAATAAATAACAAAATACAAACACTAGACAAAAAATATTAGATGTAAATTGTTTGTTAAATCATTATCAAAACAAGAAGGCCAACAACATGGGCTAGAGACCAACACTTGAGGTGGTAGTTAGTGTGTATACATTATGAGCGTTGTAGAGTTTTCTGTTAGCTAGAAAACTGAGTGTGTAGAGTTTTCGGTTAGCTAGAAAATCGAGTGTGTAGAGAAGTTTCGGCTTCCAAACCGGGTGTGACGATAGTGGAGATCTCCTCGAGGTGAGAAGCGGAGACGTAGGTCATGGGGATCGAACTCCGTGATCATATTGATTGTTTGAGTTTGTCATTGGCGTTCTTTTACATTCATGCTTATTGTTTATATCGCCTTTGTCATTTGCTCTTAGTTTATATTATCCACTATCTTGTTTATCTTGTTTATGTTTATATCATCCTTAGTTTCATATCCTTACATATATATCTTATAATATATCTCTTTGCTAGGATATATCCATTTGTTCATATTGTTTATTCTTGCACATAACTCTTGTATATCTATCTTGCAAGAATAATTTATTTTAATTGGCATAAAATCAGATTAGATTAGCATAAGACCCTATTCACCCCCCTCTAGGGTCCAACAATTGGTATCAGAGCTTGGTGCTCTTTGATTTAAGGTCTAATCGCCTTGAGTTAAAGATCCAAATTATCTTTTGTGCTAATCTAGTTTTGTGATTTTATTTTATATCTTGCTTACACATATTTATATTATGGACATGCACGGTGCACCTAGTCTTGGTTATGCCATTAATGTTGTTCCTAGGATTAATAACTTTCCCTATGCCCAACGGTGTTAGATTTAAACCATTTGTTAAATCTAAAAATATTGATTTATTGGAAGTTATTGAGGATGCTTATATTGTAGCCACATTGGAGAAATCCAAGTGGAGTAATCATGATAAAAAGATATTTACTATGAACAAGATTGTGTTAGAATTTCTAATTGATGCTTTTGGCTTATCCTTTTCTAACAAGCTTGATTCTTTTGATAGTGCTTACACATTGTGGAAACTTATAGAAGCACATCAAGGAAATTTGGAGGCGATCTGACAAGCTTTGGAGGATTTCGCTTCTAATTCATGTGGAGCTTCATCTTCATCGTGCACACGGGCACTAGGAAAAAGCCCTAGTGTGGTAAGCAATTCCGAATCCGAATGTGATTTATCTATTAATGAACTCTCTTGTGCATATGATAAATTAATGCATGCCTACACTAAATTGTATAATAATTTTATTGACTTAAAAAGCAAGCATGTAGAATTAAAATCCGATCATGAGTTATTAGCATCTAAGTTTGAAACTATTTCTAATGAGAATGTGATCCTAAAAGAAAACAATGAAGAATTAAAGTTGGATCATGATTCTTTAATTTCAAGTGTTGCTAGTTTAACTCATGAAAAGAACAATGACATGCTAGAAGTAGAAGCTTTAAGAAATGAATTCACATCATTTAAAAATGACCATGTTTACTCTACTTCTATTGTCAATGCATATGTGCCAAATGATGAGTTGAATGTTGTTAAAAATCGCATTTCATCTTTAGATTCAACTCTTAAAACATGCATTGTTAATAATAACAAGCTCATGGACTTGTGTGTAAAGTCTAATGCAAACTCTTCCAAATCCATTCACTATGCACACATGTATAACAAAATTTACAAGTGCTCCATTTGCGGCCGAAAAGGCCATATTGCTAAATTTTGTTATAATGCACAAAAGCTCATCAAGACAAATAATTCTTGTGCATTCCATCTAGCTTCATCTTCATGTACACATACACATTCACATGCTCATACTCACAAAGCTCATCATAAACATGCTAATGTGTATAAATGTGATTTTTGTGGTAGATTTGGTCATTTGGCCAAATTTTGTTTTGATTTCAGAAGAGTTTCTCACTTGCAAAACAATTTAAAAGAAAAACCTATCTTTACAAATGATTTCCGTGCACCGCCACTTGGTCATCACAAATCATTTACCCATCTTCATTGCACTTATTGCAATCGAATGGGTTATTTGCATAAATATTGTTATGACCGTGTTCGTGCACCAAATGCACCCAAACAGGTTCATAAATCTAGCGCTTTGAGCTTAATTGATAGGGGTCATGTCCCTAAACAATTCGGCACCAAGAATACTGTAAGGATCATGAATTTTGATATTAGTTAAAATAATTTTTTGGTATTTTAAAATATTTAATTATGATTTTTAAAAGAGTATTTGTATTTTTTCAATTTTCTACAATATTCTATGATTTAAAAATCTGATTATATTTTTATTTAAATGATTTTGATATTTATAAATTTATTTTGTGCTGTAAAAATTTCTAGAATTAATTTGTTGTGTTGTCGGTACTATTACGTCATATTTTAAATAATATATTATATTATTAATATAATTACGTATTATTTCATATAATACATGGTATTATTAATTACGTGCTTTTGTTATAATTTGTTGAATTATTCTACTGTTACATATTTTCTGTCGTATTAGTATAACTAGTACGTTTTACTATGTATATAATTATCCCATAATTATTTGATTTTTAAAATAAGTAATTATATGTTTTATTAATTATTCTTGTTTAAATTGTGTAATTTATAGTATTATTTCTTTAGTTTCGTATCAACTGTTGTAATAGCATAACATGTACGTTTTTAATTGTAGATAATTATTATGTAATTAGTTTAATTTTTAAGTACCCAAAAGTATTTATTTTAATTATTTTTAATTAACCCTAAACCCTAATATAAAAAATATATATATAAATATATATACTATATATAAACTTATCAATATACTATACTATATATATAAGTATTACCACTTATATACTATATATATATATATGTATTATATCCCTCTCACTTCCCTGCTAATCTTCCCCGCCGCCTCTCTCGTTTTTCTCTCTTTCCTTCAGAACCCACCACGGCGTGACCGCCCGCCTGCAGCCCTCCGCCAGCGCCGCCAGCCTTTCCCCCCCGTGTCCGCTCTCCTTTCGACAACCTCCCGCTCAGCCACCTCAACCTGAACCTCCGCCCCGACTTCAACCACCGATCTGCCACTATTCCCATCGAACTCACCTACCCCAAGCTCACGCCGCCGCTGCTCCACCTCCTCAAAGATCTCCCACCCCGTCGACAACCCCCCATTACCACGACGCCGACTTCCAGATTCCGACGCCGCCAATCACCCCACCCTCTCTCTCCTCTTCACCCCCTACAACGTTCTCGCCGCTCACCAGACCCGCCGCCGCCCAGCAGCCACCCTTCAACCGGCCCAGATCTCCATAAAGACAACAACTCCTACAATAACCCGCCTACCACTCTCCCGCTACACATTAGACGACAGCGCCCTCGCCATTCGTATGCCACACTCTCAGCTTGCATTCCCTGCACTCAAACACACCAACAAGAAGAAACCCCCTGCAAAGCACGCCCTACGCACGGCCTCACCTATAGCCGAACCGCACACAGAACACAATGCCGAACCGTCGAAAAATACGTACAACCTCTACCAACCGCTGACCAAAATAGCCGATTAGCCACCATATGCATAGAGTTTCTCGACGATGCAGACCTTCGTGTTACCAGAAACAACCCGCACGACAGCGTCGATTCGTTGCGGAAGAACCTCGAGCAAGATCCCGCTCCTCTTTGATCGTTGCATTTCCAATCTTATAATAAGATTATATATTATGTAAAATAATTAAGATTATGAATTGATAATTTTACTCGTAGAGTAATTTGTTATAGAATATGAGTGATTATTAGGTATAAATAAAATATATTAATATTTATATAATCATAGCAGATGGTAATATAGCCTAATTTGATATTAATCAATGTTATGAATAAGAAATAATAAAGTATTATTGAAAATAATGTAATGAAGTGAAAGAACTATTTTGATAACGGAATATTTTGGAGACCTTTTCATACATATTTTAACAAAGCAAATTTATTTTGAGAAAAAAAATTATTTTAGACATAATCAATTGATGAAAATTAATTTTTTAAAGAATTTCATCTAGAGAAAAAGAATAGTTCCCTGCCTCAACCCCCGCCGACCCCCTGCAGCCACGTCCAACCTCCCGCGCCTCCAACCTTAGCCCGACCGCACCGACAACAATGCCGCCCGTCGAACATCGTCTCCTCCTCACCGCTGCCCGTCGCCAGATAGCCCCTTGCTGGAGTTTCTTTCGACGCTGCGCCCTTCCGTGTCCGATCCAACCCGCACCGACAGCGTCGATTCGTTCGAAGAACCTCGAGGCAAGATCCCGCTCCTCTTGACTCGTCATTTCCAATTTATATATGTCGTTAATTAGTTGCATAGATTAGATTATGAATTGTTATTATCTGCGTGAGTTTGTTAATGAATTGGTGAATTATCTGGTTATGTTAATTTATAATTGTTATTATCTGCGTGGGTTTGATGAATAATATTGATTTAAATCATAGTTATGTGATAAATAGTATTTTTGGAATAATGATAATGAAGTGAAAGAATTTATTTTGATAACGGAATCATTTTGGAGACTTTTATAATATTTAAAAAGAATTTATTTTGAGAAAAAAAATTATTTTAGAATAATAATTGATGAGAAATAATTTTAAAGAATTTATTCTAGGAAAAAGAATATTTTAGATTATTATAATAAGAAATAATTTTTAAAAGAAATTATTTTGGGAAATGAGTTATTTTCTGAAGTATGTAGTTGCTGTTCATGATTACATTTCATGTTTTGTGAATATTTTACTGTATTCGACATGTCATGATGTGGTTGTGTGAAATTAATGTTAATATTATCTTGTTTTTGAGAGCCTTGGTAGTTTATGACTAGAATGACCTGTGTGACGTGAGTGAGACCTAGAGACTCGTGTGTTGTTGACTTAGAAAATGAGAAGAGTTGGGATGAGAAAGTCTATGTTTATATAATCGGATAAGACTGTTGATATATCTTCCAGGTTCGTACCAGTGGATCGGTGTCGCCACTGGGGTTGGTTGGTTTGTTGAGTCACAGTGGATCGGTGTCGCCACTGGGATTTGTTGGTTTGTTGAGTTACAGTGGATCGGTGTCGCCACTGGGGGCTGATTGGTTGGGTCAAAGTAGATCGATGTTGCTACTTTGGTTCATGAATTTATTTGATTGGATGCACGTGAGGGATATGCGAACAGTCAGTTATCCGATGATATGAGCGTTAACTCTGTGTGAGATATGAACCGGTGACCTGTTATAGGATGACTAGTTACATGACTTGTTACTAGTGGATCGGTGTCACCACTGGGGTTGGTTGGTTTGTTGGATCAAAGTGAATCGGTGTCGTCACTTTGGTTAGGATTTATGGATTCTTGTGAGATGTAGGCCAGTTATATTTATTCTCATACCTAAATCGGGGTTAATATTTAATTATCTACAATTCAAGACATATAGTATATACATGAGGGTTTCCTTGTTTGGATTATTTCGCTCGACGTACTACGTCTCGAATTGTATATTTTTAAGTATTAATTCCATCTAGTGGTATGACCTTGTTATGTGGATGATTATAGGATGGTTAGCTGCATGATCTTGTTACTCGGATGTTTATGAATTCTCTTGTCTATTAAAATCTAGTAACGGATTGTATCTAGCTTGTTAGTATTTCAGTTGCATACTTCTATTGTTACTACTATCATCACATGTTTCTATTTCTGTTATCGCTTTGGTCACTCTTCTATTATTATTACTACTATTGCATCTGTTATTGCCTTGGTCGTTCGATCATTTCCTTCTCCCTTGTGGGATCTTGCCGTGTGCCATGCACCCTGACGTACACCTGTTTTCTCTAGTGTACGTCAGACTTAGATGAAGAACAGGTTCAGTTAGGAGATCGCCAGGAGCCCGAGTATTCTCAGCAGGAGTGATTTGTAGACGGAGCAGAAGGAGTCGAAGCCTATTCTTTGATGGTTCCAGTTTACCCTTGTAGTTCTTTCGTTCTTTATTGATCGATGTATTTTGGTATCTCTTCAGTATTCATTTGTTCAGATTTGTATAAGGCCATGTTGACCCGAATATTATGTCTTGGATGATATTTCAGTTGTGATATGTATCATTATGTTCTGAGTTTGTTCATTATATTCTTGCTGATTATGATCGGGCACCTGTGACTTCGTATTGTATTTATTTCCAGACGCTTAGCGTATTGGATTGAGAAGAAAAAGAAGAAAAAAAATAGTGTATATTTCTTCTCAATCTAATACGTTGCGGGCTTGTTCACGTTCCGATTCCCGGGTATTTTGGGAAGCGGGGCGTGACAGGTTTTTTTGGTAGCCTATGCAGGTCATGGTCTCGAGTCCTCACTAGTAAGAATATAATGAGCAATTTAGAAACATATCATATTTCATCCGTGAGACTATCTTTGAGCCCTTATCCTATTTTCTTGATAGTTTTCCTTTCGTCCCTATCTTATCATTCTTTGACTCCGGAACTTTGCACTATTTCTCGCTCGTAACTTTCCACTGTTTCTTATCTCGTGACTTCACTCTCGTTCCATATCTCTGTCCTTGGGTTTAATTCCGAGGACGGAATTTATTTTAAGGGGGGTAGAATGTAAGGATCGTGAATTTTAATATTAGTTAAAATATTTTTTTGGTATTTTAAAATATTTAATTATGATTTTTAAAAGAGTATTTGTTTTTTTCTCAATTTTCTACAATATTCTATGATTTAAAAATCTGATTATATAGTTATTTAAATGATTTTGATATTTATAAATTTATTTTGTGCTGTAAAAATTTCTAGATTTAATTTTTTATGTTGTCGGTACTATTACGTAATATTTTAAATAATATATTGTATTATTAATATAATTACGTATTATTTCATATAATACATAGTAGTATTAATTACGTGTTTTTGGTATAATTTGTTGAATTATTCTACTGTTACATATTTTCTGTCGTATTAGTATAACTAGTACGTTTTACTGTGTATATAATTATCCCATAACTATTTGATTTTTAAAATAAGTAATTATATGTTTTATTAATTATTCTTGTTTAAATTGTGTAATTTATAGTATTATTTCTTCAGTTTCGTATCAACTGTTGTAATAGCACAACATGTACGTTTTTAATTGTAGATAATTATTATGTAATTAGTTTAATTTTTATGTACCCAAAAGTATTTATTTTAATTATTTTAACATTAACCCTAAACCCTAATATAATATATATATATATATATATATATATATATATATATATATATATATATATATA
>NW_017972688.1:9757-17755 GCF_001876935.1 Asparagus officinalis
AGTTCCCTGCCTCAACCCCCGCCGACCCCCTGCAGCCACGTCCAACCTCCCGCGCCTCCAACCTTAGCCCGACCGCACCGACAACAATGCCGCCCGTCGAACATCGTCTCCTCCTCACCGCTGCCCGTCGCCAGATAGCCCCTTGCTGGAGTTTCTTTCGACGCTGCGCCCTTCCGTGTCCGATCCAACCCGCACTAACAGCGTCGATTCGTTCGACGAACCCCGAGGCAAGATCCTGCTCCTCTTGACTCATCATTTCCAAAATATATATGCTGTTATTTAGTTACATAAATTAGATTATAAATTGTTATTATCTGCGTGAGTTTGTTGATGAATTGGTGAATTATCTGGTTATGTTAATTTATAATTGTTATCTGCGTGAGTTTGTTGATGAATTGGTGAATTATCTGGTTATGTTAATTTATAATTGTTATTATCTGCATGGGTTTGATGAATAATATTGATTTAAATCTTATGTTAATTTATAATTGTTATTATCTGCATGGGTTTGATGAATAATATTGATTTAAATCATAGTTATTTGATAAATAGTATTTTCGGAATAATGATAATGAAGTGAAAGAATTTATTTTGATAACGGAATCATTTTGGAGAATTTTATAATATTTAAAGAATTTATTTTGAGAAAAAGAATTATTTTAGAATAATAATTGATGAGAAATAATTTTAAAGAATTTATTCTAGGAAAGAGAATATTTTAGATTATTATAATAAGAAATAATTTTTAAAAGAAATTATTTTGGGAAATGAGTTATTTTCTAAAGTACGTAGTTATTGTTCATGATTACATTTCATGTTTTGTGAATATTTTACTGTATTCGACATGTCATGATGTGGTTGTGTGAAATTAATGTTAATATTATCTTGTTTTTGAGAGCATTGGTAGTTTATGACTAGAGACCTGTGTGACGTGAGTAAGACCTAGAGACTCGTGTATTGTTGACTTAGAAAATGAGAAGAGTTGGGATGGGAAAGTCTATGTTTATATAATCAGATAAGACTGTTGATATATCTTCCAGGTTCGTACCAGTGGATCGGTGTCGCCACTGGGGTTGGTTGATTTGTTGAGTCACAGTGGATCGGTGTCGCCACTGGGATTTGTTGGTTTGTTGAGTCACAGTGGATCGGTGTCACCACTGGGGGCTGATTGGTTGAGTCAAAGTAGATCGGTGTCGCTACTTTGGTTCATGAATTTATTTGATTGGATGCACGTGGGGGATATGCGAACAGTCAGTTATCCGATGATATGAGCGTTGACTCTGTGTGAGATATGAACCGGTGACTGGTTATAGGATGACTAGTTACATGACTTGTTACCAGTGGATCGGTGTCGTCACTGGTGTTAGTTAGTTTGTTGGATCAAAGTGAATCAATGTCGTCACTTTGGTTAGGATTTATGGATTCTTGTCAGATATAGGGCAGTTATATTTATTCTCATACCTAAATCGGGGTTAATATTTAATTATCTACAATTCAAGACATATGGTATATACATGAGGGTTTCCTTGTTTGGATTATTTCTTAATATTTAATTATCTACAATTCAAGACATATGGTATATACATGAGGGTTTCCTTGTTTGGATTATTTCGCTCGACGTACTACGTCTCGAGTTGTAGATTTTTAAGTATTAATACATGAGGGTTTCCTTGTTTGGATTATTTCGCTCGACGTACTACGTCTCGAATTGTAGATTTTTAAGTATTAATTCTATCTAGTGGTATGACCATGTTATGTGGATGATTATAGGATGGTTAGCTGCATGATCTTGTTACTCGGATGTTTATGAATTCTCTTGTCTATTAAAATCTAGTAACGGATTGTATCTAGCTTGTTAGTATTTCAGTTGCATACTTCTATTGTTACTACTATCATCACATGTTTCTATTTCTGTTATCGCTTTGGTCACTCTTCTATTATTATTACTACTATTGCATCTGCTATTGCCTTGGTCGTTTGACCATTTCCTTCTCCCTTGTGGGATCTTGCCGTGTGCCATGCACCCTGACGTACATCTGTTTTCTCTGGTGTACGTCAGACTTAGATGAAGAACAGGTTCAGTTAGGAGATCGCCAGGAGCCCGAGTATTCTCAGTAGGAGTGCCTTGTAGACGGAGCAGAAGGAGTCGAAGTCTATTCTTTGATGGTTCCAGTTTACCCTTGTAGTTCTTTCGTTTTTTCTTGATCGATGTATTTTGGTATCTCTTCAGTATTCATTTGTTTAGATTTGTACCAGGCCATGTTGACCCGAATATTATGTCTTGGATGATATTTCAGTTGTGATATGTATCATTATGTTCTGAGTTTGTTCATTATATTCTTGCTGATTATGATCGGGGACCTGTGACTTCGCATTGTATTTATTTCCAGACGCTTAGCGTATTGGATTGAGAAGGAAAAAAAAGAAAAAAAAAATAGTGTATATTTCTTCTCAATCTAATACGTCGCGGGCTTGTTCACATTCTGATTCTCGGGTATTTTGGGAAGCGGGGCGTGACAAATACTTAGGTGCCAAAATCCTTTTTAAAACCAAGCTTTTGATATTTTCATTTCTTTGTCTTGATTTTGAAAAATGTGTTTTTTTAAAATGTGGTTTTGAAAAACATGTTTTGAAAAACATGTTTTGAAAAACGTGTTTTGAAAATGAAAACAACTTATTTTCATCAATTCTCTTGTTTTCATTTTGTTGACTTTATTTATGAGAAGTGTATGTTTCAATAATGTGTTTGTACTTATGAGATCATTATATAGCACAAATGGATGATTCAAATTTCAAATATGCTTTATAATGTATTCTTCATATGGGTTGATCAAAATTCTTAAAGAAATTTTCCTTTCTTGATCAAACATTATTTTTTGATATGTATACTTTGTTTTGATTTTGTTGAGAGGTTTTATGTTTGAGCAACCCCCGGGTTTATTGGGTGTTTATTCCCAAATCTCGTTTACCGGATGCTAAAATGTTAATATGGGTTGATACTAGCTCAAGAGCTAGATATAGTTGCCTCTCTTGATTTTTGAAAATCAATGATGGTTTGGTTTTATGCTTTTATATGATTTACTTATGATTTATGATTTCATTTGATTGATTTGTTTTCATTTAAAAACTTTTTTTGTATGATTTTCATGTTTTCTCTATTTGGATTTCATAAATTTTTTTGATTAGGTTTTGTCTTAAAAACTAATGCTTTGAGACACCTATCTTCATAATGACATACTTTATGTGTTCTCATTGTCTTTTTGTATGTGAGTTGTGTTTAGCATATCTATGCTCTTACTCACATATGGTTTGCCATGATCATTATTGCATATATTCCATAAGATATTTTGATAGGGGAAGCCATACCCTATTATTTATATTATTTTTATACTCACCCATGCATATTGATAGGGGGAGCTTTCGCTCTCTTCATTCTTGGTGTTTCCCCCTTATTGATGTTGTCAAAGAGGGAGAAATATTATGAGTATAGCATTTCTTGTTTATATGTATGATAATTCTAATTTATATATTCATTTCTTTCATGCATATATATCTTTGTGTAAATTGTTTGTCATCATCAAAAAGGGGAAGATTGTTGGCCTTCTTGTTTTGATGATGTTTAACAAATAATTTATCACTAACGTTGTTTGTCTAGTGTCTGTGGTTTTTTATTTATTATAGACAAATAACAAGTAGGAGGATGGATGGAATAGAGCCTTAACGATCATATTCAATAGAAGTTGGCGGAATAGTGGAGTGAAGTCTATGCATTCAAGTCAAGATCCAAGTTCAAGCTTCTTCCGCAATGTTTACCAAGAAGAGCTTCATTGAAGATCACAAGCTTTGGTAAATTAGTTTAGGTATTATATTATATGTGTTCAATACTTCAAGCTCAATTTCATACACACACATGTTTAGTTTGATTTATCGTTGTTTTGGATTGTAGACTTATTAATACGATGATATATGTTTTACCAAGTCCAAAAACCTATTGGAAAGTGTTTTGAAACTTGTTTGGAATGAATTTGTCAAAATCAAGTTTTAACAAGTTTTGTTCGTGCATGTTTTTACAAAACAGATGAGTTTTCACAATTGGGAAATACAATTTGAAACATTTCTCTGAATACATGTTTATATTCATATATACAAACATTTTCCCAAGTTTTATTAATTTTAGACTTGTTTTGTTATTTTCAATTGAATTTACAAAAATAGTTTTTAGCAGTTTTTCAGAAACTGTATATCTTTGTTAAAAAAAGTTATTTCTCATATATGGGAAGTGATATTTGAGAAATTGTTTCTCTGACATGTTTATATACATGATTTTAAACTTTCCTCAAACTTTTATGATTTTAGAGTTGTTTTACTGTAACCAATTGATTTTACAAAATCGTGTATGTCAGCAGATTTCGAAAACTGTATATCTGTGTTCAAATAATTATTTCCCACAAATAGGAAGTGATATTTTAGAAATTCTTTCTCTGACATGTCTGTCTACATGTTCAGATACTGTCCTCAAAATTTAATAACTTTTAAAGGTAATTTATTATTTTTAATTAATTTTACAAAGCCAGATACACAAATTTCCAGAATGCTGGATTTTGGGTATTTTTATTTTTAATTAATTTTACAAAGCCAGATACACAAATTTCCAGAATGCTGGATTTTGGGTATTTTGGTCTTTTCACCCTATAGCCAGATACACAAATTTCCAGAATGCTGGATTTTGGGTATTTTGGTCTTTTCACCCTATAACGGCTAGTGACGGCTAGAAACGGCTAGTTTTTATTTTGGGGTATTTTTGGCTGATGTTTTGGGTTGTTATAAATATCCCATTGCATTCAATTCTCCTAAAAAAAGAGAAAAGTTTTAAAGAGTTTTATAAGTTTTTTTAAGGGTTTCTAAGTGAGTTTAAGAGTTTGGTTTGTGAAGATATTTTTACAAGAGCTTGAGGAGATAATCTTTTGGTGTTTAAAGATTCAATTCATCTCCCTCTCTCTTATCATCCATTGGCGAAGTTTTCTAAACTCTATATCTAGCTTTATATTCATTTGTTTAATTATCATTTATCAAATCTAGTTTTTATATTGAGTTTAGATTTGATTTTTCTCATTGTTACACACACTCACTTGAGCTTTTAATATTTACATACATCGTATAATTGGGGTTGTGAGAGATTGTAACATTAAGTTGTGCTAAATTGAGTTGTCATCTATTGTAGAGGACAATTTATTTGTATTGTGAGCCTAAATTGTAAGATCACATTGTATTACACTAGTACACCGAGCGGAGTGTGTGGTGAAAGACGAGGTTGTCCTAAGAGGAGTGGCATCAGTAGTAAAAGTCTAGAGAGAGATAGTAAATCCGAGCACGTGAGGGAGACACGGACTAGAGACAAACACTTGAGGTGGTAGTTAGTTTGTATACATTGTGAGTGTTGTAGAGTTTTCGGTTAGCTAGAAAACCGAGTGTATAGAGTTTTCGGTTACCTAGAAAACCGAGTGTGTAGAGAAGTTCCGGCTTCCAAACTGGGTGTGACGATAGTGGAGATCTCCTCGACTAGAAAACCGAGTGTGTAGAGAAGTTCCGGCTTCCAAACTGGGTGTGACGATAGTGGAGATCTCCTCGAGGTGAGGAGCGGAGACGTAGGTCAGTTCCGGCTTCCAAACTGGGTGTGACGATAGTGGAGATCTCCTCGAGGTGAGGAGCGGAGACGTAGGTCATGGGGACCGAACTCTATGATCATATTGATTGTTTTGAGTTTGTCATTGGCATTCTTTTACATTCATGCCTATTGTTTATATCACCTTTGTCATTTGCTCTTAGTTTATATTGTCCACTATCTTGTTTATCTTATTTATGTTTATATCACCCTTAGTTTCATATCCTTACATATATATCTCATAATATATCTCATTGCTAGGATATATCCATTTGTTCATATTGTTTATTTTTTCACATAACTCTTGTATATCTATCTTGCAAGAATAAATTGTTTTAATTGGCATAAAATCAAATTAGATTAGCATAAGACCCTATTCACCTCTCTCTAGGGTCCAACACCAAGTAGCCGCAAGAGAAAAAGAGAGAAAAAGAACCGAGAGAGGGAGACAGAGATCAGAAGAAGACGAGAGAGAGAACAAGAGAGAGTGAGAGAGGAGAAGAAGAAAAAAAAAAGAAAAAAAAGAAGGAATGAATCAGGAACGGGATGAAGAGATAAGGAGAGAGAAAAGAGAATAAAAGAAGAAAATAGCAAAATTATTTTGGGACACCTGAAATATTTTTAGTTCGTATATGGGTCCAAGAGGAATAAAAATATCTTTAGGACCCCTTAAAGTTTAAATATTTGCAAATTAACCCTAACAGAGAAATCTAGGATCATGTATGGACATGATAACTTCGTATAGACCCCTGTTATTTTCTTTGTTTACAAATAAGTCCAATTTGAAGATTAAGAGATCATATTTGGGCTGGATTAATTACCCATAACCCCTGCCTTATCTTAAGTTAGAAATAAATCCATATATATCCTATTTATGGATTTTAAATTGTTAGGGATTAAATTTGAAATTATTAACTCTAGAATATGAATTGATTAACTTATAATATGTATTATTGTGAACTAATAATAGTCTTATTATTCTATATTATAGGTTCAGATTTGATATATGGAAAGTAAGGTTTTGAGGAAGTTGTACTCAGTGGAGGTGAGTTCATTTCTCACTAGTATTTTATAATATGAAATTACATGATTGAGATATTTGATTTATCTTGTGATCAAAAAATAAATAATATATATTTTCATGTATATAAAGACTTGATCTATTTCAGTTGTGGTCTATCCTATAGTACGATGTTAGCCTTGTACAATATATGAAAAGCAAATTTGAACTTTTTTAAGTAAAATATGAAAAGTGAATTTGGCTCTCATGCAATTTCAAAAAATTGTGGGCATTGTTTTATCTAAAAGTTTTTGATGAAGTATTTGGAATCTATTTCAACAGTTTAACGGATTTAAAGATTTTTCGTGACTTAGTATCTGATAAAAATAAAGAAAAGTAAAAATCCGTAAACCATTTTAATTGAAATGAGGAGTTTTACATTGTCCACTTCATTTGAAAATATCTATAAATTCTAGTATGCAAGGTATTACTCATTTGACATGTGTTCTCAATGTTTTCAAACTCTCAAAAAGTCCACTATGGATTGTTTCTGCCTTCCATATGGTGAATGGACCTTTATTTGGCCCCTCTGTATTGGTCCTTCTGTATTGGCCCTTCTGAAATTTATTCTAGCCCCTCTGTATTTGGCGAGTAACCTATGGCAATGTTAGGTGCATTCGATTCCTAGGAATTGTCTGTTATGTGATGTGTTTTACGTATTCCCTTGCTACTGGTCTATAATTCGTAAGCTTAGTGTGACCTATGAGGTGACTTTTACATTCATGAATAACTCATCGAGATTTAAGATTCTAATAATTGACTGTGAAATTAAGAAAATAATAATCTTCTGGTTTTGTACAAATTAGTAGTTCTTTTCTTTCTTAATGTTTACCTTGATTCAAAAAGGGTTTGATTTTAGAAAATGCCATAGTATATTTAGTTTCACATAAGAAAGAAAATATAATTGTTACATTCTTTCTTGAAGATTACAATATTATGATATTTGGATCGTAGTTTGCTATTTTGAATTTCTGATGCAAAACTTATAATTTATTATTCTGGAAATTATTCTTACTATAATTTTATTAGTTATCTACGAACTCTAGTAGGGAATGTTCTCACTGAGCTTTTTAATTCACTCCATTGTTTTTTAATTTGTTTCAGATCTGAGTTAGAAAAGTGATAATCCAAAATTTTGATTGTGGGCATGGTTGAGAAGCGCTTAATTTCCCGTGGTGATATGTTCAACAAAAAGAATGTTTTGCACTGTAAATATTTATAACGGTAAAGGTTGTGGAATGTAAGTAACATTTATAAGTATATATATATATATATA
>NW_017972688.1:17765-25974 GCF_001876935.1 Asparagus officinalis
AGGTGGCTCGGTGGCCGAGCCACCTTGAGGTGGCTTGGCCATGAGCCGAGCCACCTCAAGGTGGCTAGGCACAGTGCCGGCCACCCCGAGGTGGCCGACAGTGGCCAGAGGTGGCCGACATTTCTCTTTTTGCGGCCACTGTCCTGAGAGCCTATAAATAGGCCTAGAGATGTTCATTTTCGGAGGTCGAACTTTCAAGAGCCGAAACTCTGCCGGATTGAAGAGTGAACTCGGAGCTTTGAAGACCAGAAGACTTGCACGTACAGATCTGATCCTCGGCGACCATCCACGTCAGAAAAGCCAGGGAGCCGAGAGGAAGAAAGAACAGATCTGACGACCATCCACGTCAGAAAAGGCAGGATCTCGAGAGGAAGAAAGAACAGATCTGAGATCTACACGAGGCTACACTCCAGATCTAAGCTTGGTCTTAGATCTCGAGATCCGAGCGATTATTCCCTTGGTGGATTAATCCCTCCCGGCTATTATTCCCTTCGTGGAATAATACCCGCATACTCGTGTAGATCCGACCGGATCTAGATCGCGCGGTGGTCCACGGATTAACCCCGGCGCAGGCAAAGAACCCACCAAAGCGAGCGACCGCAAAACAGGAGCTCGTGATTTGTTCACAGAGGAGAGTTGTAATTTTTCTTTATTTTCTTTGATTTAGTTGTAACCGGATCTATAAAAGACCGGATCTTTTGTAACTCAAAAAGTTGTAACTCAAGATGAAAATTATCTCATTAATGAAGAAAGCAACAGTTTTCCCCGCAAACAGTACCGCCTCGCAGAGCTGGTGTACGACGACCCTTCCGACGTGCCACCGCCTCTCTCGCTGCGCCAAGTGCTCGAGCACCAGGAGCGGGCGAGACGTATACAGGCGAAGGAGGCCGAGCTTGGGCGCCTGCGCAAGAAGTGCAAGGCGGTGCGAGCCCGGATGGATGCTTATCTGGACGCCGCCTTCTTCAAAGACGTCGGGTCCCTTCGTGGCGAGGCAATGTTGCTGGAGCTGGAGCAGGAGAACAGGGCCATCTGTCGTGCCGCTGAGGAGGTGGATCGCTCGCTTCAGCTCCTCTGCCAGGAGGAAGAGGAAGACGAAGCCACCCTTGCCAAGATGCGGCAGAAGCAGGCAGAGGCGGCGAAGGCCCGGCGTGCGGCGGCCCTGGCGGCGGTCAAAGCCGAGGTCGCTGCCTTCAGCCTGTTGAAGCTCCTCTGAGGCTCGCCTCCTCTCTGCTCTTTTTTTTTCTTTTTGTTGTGTTTATAATTTAGTTGATGCCGTGCGCATCATGACTAAACTAAAAACTTATGTAAATTTTGGCCCGTTGTGGCCCTTTTGCTTTGCTTATCCCTGCTTTGCATGCATATCTTTCTTTTTTCTTTGTCTGCGCTGTTTGGCATTTGAGGTGAACTTGGCGAACCTCTGACTATCTTGTTTTAGACTTAGTCATTTTAGGCTCTTGTCCTACCCTTGGTTGCTCACAGCGTGGGATCGGGTTAACTCCGATCTTCGCGTTGTAGCCCAAATGGGATCGAGAGAGCAACACTTGGCTTGCAGTAAAGAACAATCATTCGTTCATGTGGCCAACTGAAGAACCCATCTATGATTCGCCGCTCGGCGAGTTGTTGCCTGGGGAACCGACAGACAGGTCGTCTGTCGAACCGCCTTCGACAATTGTCGTTGTTTGGGAATGTGACAATTGATTGTGGTAGGAGCCATCGCGCGGTAGACCACTACCCATCAGTTATCCTAAGGGAATGTTAGAATATCTGAAATAGGTCAAATAGTTTAGGGACGTGGGAGTGTGACTATTGACAGAAGCAATAACACGTCGCGTGGTAGGCTATTACTTAGGCTGTGTTACTCGTAGGAATAACAGCGCCAATCATCAGAGGTGATCATTAACCTGATGGGATTTTTTGTCGCGATTGGAGCGACTGTTGGGACCTACCATCCTTCTGAAGAGGATTGGTAAGTGGATTTTGTCAGAGGTTTAATGTTAACGTGACAGGGGCTGTCATGATTGGAACGACTTTGAGGACCCACCATCCTTTAGAAGAGGATTGGTAGGGGACTTTGTCAGATGTTTAATGTTAACGTGACAGGGACTGTCGTGATTGGAATGACTTTGAGGACCCACCATCCTTTGGAAGAGGATTGGTAGGGGACTGTGGCTCTGGTCCTAACTATCTGAAGGTTTGACCAAGTGGGCGTTTGATGTCGCCTGCTAGAGATGCTAGTCTCGTCTGTCTTGAGAGGTTCGCCAAGACAGGGAGTTTAGCTCAAGAAGTGGACTTCGCCTAGACTGATAGGCTTGCTTGATATGAGTGATCCGCCTGATCTGAGCGATCCGCTTGATTTGAACGATTCGCCTGATCTGAGCGGTTAGCCTGTACTGAGCGGTTCGCCTGTACTGGTGACCTGGCTCAAGGAATTGAAGCATAGGAATAGTTTTACCTCTTATACCATTTGGAGGGTGTGAGAGCCAGTTTAAACTCATGCACTCGTGGGAGTTGGTAAAGGATAACTAGGGGTAGTACTTCTTTAGATACTTGCCGTTGATGGGCATCATGATCTTATCACCATTTGGCTTGACGAGGCGATAGGCACCGTTCGAGTAGACTGTCTCTACTATGAATGGTCCTTCCCATTTGGACTGGAATTTCCCCTTCTTCTTGGAAGTGAGGATCATCGGTCGACGAATGGAGAGCACCAGCTCTCCCTCTTTGAAGGCTCGGCGATTGACTTTCTTGTCGAAATTCTTGGCCATTCGAGCTTGATAAAACTCAATATGCTGTTGAGCTTCCAGTCGTTTGTCGTCCAACGCCTCGAGCTCTGCGAGTTACAATTGGTGATTTTCCTCGGCTGTCATCCCTGTTGCTAAGGCGACGCGGAGGGATGGGATTTGAATCTCTAATGGCAATACGGCTTCACAGCCGTATACCAATGAGTAGGGCGTGGTGCCAGTTGGCGTGCGAACCATTGTGCGATATGCCCACAGGCTCTCGCCTAGCTTTTCGTTCCAATCGCGTTTGCTAGTGGAAGTCATCTTGGTCAAGATCTTGATAATTGTTTTGTTGAAGGCCTCGGCCAAACCATTCGCTGAAGGGTTGTAGGCCGTGGAAGAGAGGTTATGTATTCGGAATTTGTCACAGAACCTGGTGAATGCATGGCTAACGAATTGCATGCCATTGTCATGAATAATACGCCGGGGTACGCCGTATCGGTATATAACATGGTGCTTGATGAATTTGATCACATCATTATTCTTGACTTCTCTTAAGGGGATGGCTTCGGCCCACTTAAAGAAGTAATCGGTGATCACGAGGATGAAGCGATGGCCTTTCACCGATGGTGGAGATATTGGCCCGACTATGTCCATCCCCCATGCTTTAAAGGGCCAAGACGCCCTTGTCGGATGCAGATCCTCAGGAGGCTGGTGTATGTAGTTGGAGTGGATTTGGCATTCGTAGCAGCGCTTCGCATAAGCGACTGCGTCAGTAACCATCCCAGGCCAGAAGTAGCCTATCCTCCGCAGGCGATCCCAAAGTTTGGGTCCAGGCTGATGAGCCCCGCACGTGCCGTCATGGGCTTCGCGTAGGGCCTCTTGTGCCTCTGCCTTTGAAAGACATCGAAGCAACAAGCCGTCGTATGACCTCCGATACAGCGTTTTAGTGGTTGAATCGTAGTAGACCCGCGAGGCACGTCGTCGGATAGACTCTCGTTCCTTCGCGTCTTTGGGCAATATGCCGTACAGGACGTAATCAATGATCGGGAGACGCCAGTCTGCCTGATCAGGCTGATCTGGTGTTTGGTGAGTGGCGTTCGCCTCTGGGACGTCTTTTAGTCGAAAAAGTTTTCGGCTGGCGACAGTGACTCGTTGGGTCTGTTAGACCCTAGAGGGGGGGTGATTAGGGTCTTATGGTAATCTAATCCGATTAAATGCCAATTAAAACTAATTAATAAGTTATCCTAGCAAGTATAAAATACAACAAGATACGTAAGCTAGGATAAGCAATATGAACAAATGAATATATCCTATCAATGAGATATTACAAATATATGAGCAAGGATATATGAACTAACACAAGGGTAAAATAAACAATCTACACAAGTGATAGGGTAATATGATGAGCAATACACAAAGGCGATATAAGATATGAAAACAAGAATAAGAACGCCAATGCAATCACAAACAAAACGATATGTTTACGAGGTTCGGTCCCCACGACCTACGTCCCTGCTCCTCACCTCGAGGAGATCTCCACTATCACAACCGGGTTTGGAAGCCGGAACTTCTACACACTCGGTTTACAAGTTCACCGAAAACTCTCACACTACACAATCACTCAACAATCACACTTTACACACTAAGTGTAGGAATCTAGCCCGTGTCCTCCTCCTCAAGTGCTCGATTACAACCTCTCCCTAGGTTCGTCAATCGACGCCACTCCTATTGGATTTGACCCCGTCTCTCTCTCCTCACACTTCTCTCGGTGTACAAGTGTATTACAAGTGATTCTCACAAACAAAAGTAGATGACAAGAGAGAGGGAGAAGAGTGATTGCTCAAACACCAAATGATGATCTCCACTTGCTCTTGTGAAATTGTCTTCACAAACCAAAACACTCAAATGCTTAAAAGCTTCTTAAACCAAACTTAAACAAACACTAAACAAGTTTAAACCCTTGTTAAAAAAAACTTCTTTAAAAACTTCTTAGATGACTTGAGAGTTGAAGACAATGGGGTATTTATACCCTCTCACAACTCAGCCAAAAAACCAGAGCTAAAGACAAAAAACCCCAGAAAACATCAGCTCAGAAAATAGCCGTTAGAGTGCAACGGTCATATAGTCGGTCGACCGGAAATTCTGTCGGTCGACCGATTTGAGCTCTCGGTCGACCGGACCGGTCGACCAAATGAAAAATATCATCATTTTGCAAAATAGTCCAAAACACGAAAATGTAAACATGTGAATTTTGACATTTTGGCTAAACCAACTTTTGAAACTTTACAAAATGATTTTATAGACTTGAAGAAAGATGTAAACTATTGTTATGAAGTCTATAAACAATGAATGTAGTATTTTATCAAAATACACATATAATGCACTAAAACATGATTTCATTTAACTAACTAAAATTGATATTGATGAAATCATATATATGCATATGAGTATGAAACAAAAATATGTTTTCTAATTATATTAAATTGTTTCAGATTAAAACTTGAAAACTATCAAACCAAAACATATATGTGTATATATAACTATATATATACAAAAACAAAACGTGTATGTGTGTATATGATTGAGCTTAAAGTACTAACACACATAATATAAACTCCTAAACTAAATTACCCAAGCTTGATCTTGATCTTCAATAAGCTTGACTTGGTACACTATGCGGATGAAGCTTGAACTGATCTTTAACTTTGAATTTGCAAGGCTTCACCGACATTCCGCCAACCTCCATTGGATTTCATCGTTGAAGCTCTATTCCATCCATCCTCCAACAACGTTGTTTGTCTACAAAACATAGGAATACACAAACACTAGACAAACAACATTAGTAGTAAATTGTTTGTAAATCATCATCAAAACAAGAAGGCCAACAGGGTCGTTCCCAAAGGCTGGGCTAAGTTAGCCGCCAAGGATGCGAGAGCATCCGCATGTGTGTTATTGGAACGGAGCACGTGCTCAATGCGGAAACTCTCGAATAACTCCACTAGTCTGACAGCCGTTTTGTGGAGTGGGATGAGATCGTCGTTCCTGACTTCGTACTCGCCAGTCATTTGTTTAACGATGAGCTGGGAGTCGTCGTAAGCCTCCAGATGCTTGATCCCTAACTCTTTGGCCAACTCGAGCTCTATGAGCAGCGCGTTGTACTCAGCCACGTTGTTGGTGCACGATTCCGTCAAGGAAAAGGCCCGGGGTAACACGTGGCCATGTGGAGAGGTGAGGACCACCCCCACTCCTGCAGCGATAGAGCCGCTCGCGCCTGCACGAGACGCGCCGTCGAAGAACATCCGCCACACCTCTGGTGACGAAGTCACATTGGCCTCGGGAGGTTCATCTGGCAGATCTTCAAATAGATCGGCATTTGCCCCCAGTGAGTGACTAGCCATGAGATCACAGATGGCCTGTCCCTTGACTGATTTTTGTGGCATGAAGTGGATGTCGTATTGAGAGAGCAGAAGTGCCCACCTGGCCAGGCGCCAGTTTAATGCTGCAGGTTGTGTCATGAAGACCCGAATGGGGTTCATCCGGGAAACAACATGGATCGTTTGGCCAACCAAGTAGTGCCACATCTTTTGGATGGAGAACACCAAGGCTAGGCATTCCTTCTCGACCATTGGGTACCGCTATTCGGCGCCCTGCAAGGTTCTGCTCAGGTAGTAGATACCTTGCTCGTGGCCTGCATCGTCGTTTTGTGCCAAGAGGGCGCCTAGAGAATGTTCCATGACCCTTATATATATGAGGAATGGCCTCCCTGAGATTGGCGCCGCAAGGACAGGCGGGGTTGAGAGATAAGCTTTGATTTCTTCAAAGGCATTCTCTTCAAAGGCCTTTTGGCATGGCTCGTCCCAGACGAAGGAAGTACCTTTCTTCATCAGCTTAGAGAAGGGTTGATATTTGCCCGAGAGATTTGAGATGAATCTTCGGATATAAGTCAGTTGTCCCTGAAGGCCTCTTAGCTCTTTAAGATTGCGTGGTGGCTAAAGCTCTTGAATAGCTCGCACCTTGTCTGGATCAATCCGGATTCCTTTCGTCGTGATGACGAAACCGAGGAATTTACCGCTAGACATCCCCAAGAATGACTTAGTAGGATTCATCTTGAGTTGGTGAGTCATCATGAGTTCGAACATCGCCTTCAAGTCTTTGAGGTGGTCCTCCTTGCGGCGACTCTTCACGACCAGGTCTTCGACGTAGCATTCGACCGTTTTTCGCAGATGATCTTGGAAAATCATACTCATGGGTAGGTTGCGCCGGTGTTTTTAAGTCCGAATGGCATAACGGTGTAGCAGTACACCCCGATGGGAGTTCTGAATGCAGTGTGCTTCTCGTCTTCGGGGTGCATTTTGATTTGATTGTACCCCGAGAAGCCATCCATGAAGGACATCCTCTCGAATCCGCACGTTTTGTCGATGATGACATCCGTGATGGGCAGAGGAAATTCGTCTTTAGGGCACACGGTGTTGAGGTTCCTAAAGTCGATGCAGATGCGGATCTTACCGTTCTTCTTCAAGACCGGAACAATATTCGCCACCCAGTCGGGGTGTTGCTCCTCTCTGATGAAACCGGATTCGATCAGCTTCTTTACTTCAGCTTCGATCGCCTCCATGATCTGAGGGTGAAACCGTCTCTGCTGTTGTTTGATTGGTTTGGTGTCAGGGCTGATGTTGAGGCGATGCGTGGCGACCAGCGGATCCAGACCAGGCATGTCCTCGTAATTCCAGACGAAGATGTCAATGTATTCCCGTATGAGGGCGATGAGGTCTTCTTTTCCTGGGAAGGCAGACTGCCGCTGATGAATATGGGTTTGGGATTCGCCTCAGTACCCATGTTCACCTGGAGGACTTCGTCTTCGGTTGGCGGTTCACGTTGATCAAAGCGGCTGTTCCACTGGGCGTTAACATGGCGATCCCATGTCTCGTCATAGAGTGGAAGTTGTCCGTCCTTCGCCATTTCGACAGGGTCTGTTGTAGCCATGTTGATTGTAAGGCTATCGAACAGATCCCTCACGCTGACATCCGAGTCCCAAGCCGAGGTCGCCGACGACTGATCCCCCGAACATGCATAGTCGGAATCCTCGTTGACGTAAAAACACAGATCTGACGAGGAGGAGGAATAGCCTAAGCCTCTTCTAGTCCTGTTGAAGTAAATTGAGGGCTTCCCTTTGGGAACGTAGGCGGGTCGGATGACCGTCTTGCGTCCTCGGCCGTAATTCAGGCCCTCTAAACGAGTGAGGTCATACCCCATGTCGCTCATCATTCATTTCGCAACTCGACTATATTACAAAAACTGGAGCGCTGGGTCCTCGTCCTCAGATTCATCCCATAGTGTGCGCAGGGGATGATCGATCCGACCGAAAATAATATCTTTTCGATAATTATTTCGGGCCGGCACGACGAACATAGCTTGCGATGACCTGATCGGCTGCGTCTTGGCGACGTATGACGAGCACACCGGCAAGTGTAGGGACAGATCACTGT
>NW_017972689.1:0-13842 GCF_001876935.1 Asparagus officinalis
ATTTTAAAAAAATATACTCCATTCCTTATTATATAGCATTGTATAACATACAAAAAATTCAGCAAACACCAACTAATAGTTGAACAACCCAGTGCGACCACTACAAAATATCCTACACATAATCATAAAAAATGTGGCTATGCTAGATCCAAGCAATGATTAGATGAGCACATATGCACGAACAATTAAACCATGAGCATTTTATATATGTCATCAAGTAGGTTTATTATTGCCAAAATTTACGTTTGTTACCATAAGATCCACTTAGCATTAAATTTTGATCATGGAAGCTTGTTATCTATATAAGTGGGCTCATCTCTGAATTCTCATCTGCTAGATATTACTGTAATATCCACTTCACCTTTCAATCTATTAGGCAGTGTAGTTACCATGTAGAACCTTAAAAACAAGCAAAGCTATCAGTTTCATATCTCGTGTCAAGAACAATACTCAGCTTAAAAACAAATTTTGGACAAGAGAACCATCAGACTAAATAATCTGTTTTAAAGGATAAAGCACAGAGCTATTTAAGACCCATCTGAACGCACCATGATGTGGAAATAGAATTGAAACAAGTTAGGAGCCAGATAAACTATGAGATTCTGGTCTTTGCATGATATCTGACTAAATTCTGGACTCTAGCATACAGTTGCGTTCTGGTTAAAAGTGAAAGGTTTACTTCCTCTTCAAGGCATCAAGAGACAAATCACTCCATTAATAACATCCAATAGGAAAAGTCTTGTGGAATCCTAGATCACATAGCATCAGGATTGCTGGTTCTATATATCAGACTTGACTACATTTGAGATAGTTGATCTAAAATTTCTTGAGTTAATAAACCAGAAAAATAAGAATCATTAAGGTATTCTGTGTATTGGTAATGATTAATCAGTGATCCAAAATCCGTGCCATGCTTTGTTAGGATAGCTCCTGACTTCTATTGGTAATGCTAAAGTGGACCAAAAAAGTTATTAACTTTCTAGGAGGAAATATGATGACACACTCTCTTTGCTTATTCTCCAGAGTAAGCTGCGAAGGCTAGAACTTTACATCTTCCCTTGAAGAGTAATTCTAAGCTTGCAATGACCTTTACATGAAAGCCGAATACAGCATTCAGCGTGATTTTTGGGCTTTTGATAGATTTCCGACAGCCACTTTTCTTGCTATCATGTTCCAAAATTTTGACCTGTCATCTGGTAGTAGGCCTCCCTCCATGCATCAGCCTCTTGATATGAAAATCAACAGTCAAAGTAATTAAACTTTCTTTTCCATTTTCTTTGGTCTACTTTTATTTCCTTCTCCCTTCCTCACTCTTCACTTGCTTCAATTGCTGTGATCTGTCTTTTTCTTCCCTTCTCTTTCTTAATCTATATATTTTTTGGCTTCCTACTGAACGAGCAAATAGGATTTTATTAACTGGTAATAAAAAAAATTCATTACATTTGCATATTTCTGAAGTTTAAGGCACTGTTATACTTTTAAGTAAAAAGTTAATCATTTGCTGTTTAAAACAAACAATGTCGTGGGAATTAGGCACTAGGATCTTCAACATTTCGACAAGTTTGTGCCAAGTTCCACCGTAATACATCTGAGAATATCATCAGTTAAACAGTAGCTGTGCCTTATGAATTTCACGTGCAAATGTGAAGCATCACACACTACAACCTATATTTTCTAGGCAAAAAAAAAAAATTACGTTCTCTACAACTTGATTCCTGGAAAAGAATATGAATATAAGAATCCATAGAAAATGGGGTTTGTCACAAGATTTCCCTATTGATAGATATGGAAGTTGGCGGTTAACACCCTTAATTGAATTAAGTTGCAATACAAGAAACTCATGGTACTTTCACTTATGTTTACCTGGAAGCCTCGTCAAACAGTCAGCATTGTTTTGGATTCTTTATATGTTTCTAAGGATGAACTGTCTTGCTAGCATGTTCCACA
Source organism: Asparagus officinalis (assembly GCF_001876935.1). Classification (NCBI taxonomy): domain Eukaryota; kingdom Viridiplantae; phylum Streptophyta; class Magnoliopsida; order Asparagales; family Asparagaceae; genus Asparagus; species Asparagus officinalis. The sequence continues at coordinate 1,948 of NW_017972689.1, forward strand.
ATTTCGACCTGTCCCCTAGCAGCAGGCCTCCCTCAATATATCAGCCTCTGAGCCTCTTGATATGAAACCCCAGGAAACATACAAGCACAAGACTTCTCTACAATAACACTAACCCCACCTTCAAAAGAAGTGTGCATGTGTGCATGGGTAATGGGGGTTGGTGGGGGCATGTTTAGCGCAGCGCGGAAGTGATAAATCTCAGAATCTACCAAGTGGTGCTCTTTGAATCCAAAAAAACAATCTCCACAAAGAACTTCGAATCCGCAAAGAAATTTAATAAGATGAATTTTACTGCTAATAACAGGAATTTTACTGCTAAAAGCGATCTTATCTATTCTAGAGTTACATGTCTCTTCTTAAATAGAAAAATAAAATAGACTCCCAATAAGATTAGAATTATAAAGAAATAAAAAACATCAAATCCTATCCTAAAAAATAAAAAATATCAAATCTTATCCCAACAAGACTCCCTATGATTGAGGAAATCAATCAATCAAATCTGAGATCAAACCGGATTTGTTTTCTAATCAAAACAAGACTCAAATTTATTACTTCAAATAACATAAATGCTGATTATTTCTGAAATCTTGCCAAAGATGGGTGTCACCGATGGGCTTGTGGGAATTTGCCAAGCTAATTGACTTTGTCTCCTCGAAATATATAATACATTAGAATCCACCTTCTAGATTAGGGGATATGGTCATTTCTATACGAGCAAGTCAATAATTCATCCGTATCCGCATTTGACTCGTGAAGGTCCCACTTCTCTATAAATTTACTTGTTATACGTCCTACATCAGTCTTCCCTTGTTGAAAGAAGCTCGACCCCAAGCTTATATTTGCATAAATAGTAACTTCCTTGATAAACACTATTCTACTCTCGCATCGATTAGTTTCTGCTTTTTACTTAGCATTGATTTTCTCCATCTGTTCTTTTACCTCTTCGGTCAGAACTTCTTCCGAATCAAACTTTTAAATGAATCTTTCCCACATCATATGTATGTGATTGGTAGCACGTGGATTAATTGACTTGAAAAACTTATTCAAATATGTTCTTAATTGCTTCTCATATTGTAGTGCTGGAAGTAGCATCTCATCCTTGAAATTATTCCCATCCTTTGCTTCTAAAGAAGAAAAATTTTCCTCACTCAATGTTTTAACAGACGTATGTCGGGTTCATGTCGAACGGCTAAAATTCATGTCAGATAGCAAAAATCAATGAAAATGTCGGGGGACATGAAAAACATATCGTATTGCCATGTCGGATGGTGTGCATATGTGTAATATAAATATCATAAATGAAATCTAAATATACTTAATAAATTCTATTATCTAAACATATAAAAAAGTAAATAATATATAATACTTAGGGTTAGTGTTGAAGGAAAGAAGTGAGCAAAGAGGAGTTCAATGTTGATGATTAAGGAGAGAGAAAATCACTCGATATTGATATCAAAGAAATATCTCAGAGAAGAAACCGATGATATGTCTAAGGAGAGAGAGAAGATGAGCAACGAAAATGACTATCTTTTTTTTTCATTTTCCCTAACTGATCCGGTTTTATCTTTAGAAGCAATACTAAAACAAACAAGAATTTAAACTCAAATCTGATTAGATAAACATAACCAAAAGAATAAAAAAATCAGTCAATTTTTTAGACTAAAAAATCGACCAACATAACCAACATGTCCCCTGATACATCCGTCCAACATATCTGACATATCCCCTGATATATCCGATATGAACTCTGAAAATGCAATACACATTGAAAAGCTTCATATCGTGTCGGTTGACCCCTAAATCCGACACGTCGGTCGACATTTAACACACTTTCCTTGCTCCAAACACAACTCTTTCATATCCTTTTCCTCGAGCCCTCCATTAAGCAAGCCACACACAAGGTTATCGATGGCGGATAGCGTTGCATAGCGGTGAGACATTGCTAAGGCTATTTGGGGCTATTGCGGCAAAATAACGATAAAAAATACAAAGTCAAATAGCGATCTAATTTAAATATGTATAAATATTAAAAAAAGATTAACGAAAAATCTAAATATTTTAAAAGTACATATTTGATGATTTAAAGAGATCCTAAATATGAAATAGATATGTAACCATCACGTAATACTGAAGATGAGTGGAAGAGTCAAAAAGTCGTCTTCGAGAAGAAGAGTTGAGCGGTGAGAGACTACCCTAAGAGGATCTTACGGTGAAGGAGGTGAGAGAAAGTACTGAGGTAGGTGTCAGAAACTATGAGAGGTGACGGGGGTATGTCGAAAATCACAGGAGATGATGGAATGCAATGGTCAAGGGTCGAGTTTAATTTTAAAAAATAAACCTCAAACCGCTTTTAAATAGCAGTCAAAAAACGGATTTCGCATGCAATCGCCCATTGTTTACCGTTATGGTACACTATTGACATTTTGCGAACGAAAAGTACATATTTCACAATATGACATCGCTATTAGGCAATAGCGTAGCGGGAAGGGATCGCTAACGCTATTAGCGCCGCTATTGTTGGGCTATTTACCGCTATTTATAACAGTGGCCACACATATCATCAGTTGCCTCATATTGTAACCTTCTCCTCCATCGGGACAACATCAATGTGTTATCACTCATAATTTCTTTGAGAATACCTTGCACGATAGCCATCGTCACTAACATATCACTATTAGCATCAGGAATTTCATGCACCTCAAAAGGAATCTCGATGGTGGCGGAATTTTCCTTTTTTATTGTGTTTGTATATTATTGTTTGTCACTAGAAAGATCTTCTCCTTAGCAATCCCTATCTTGGATGCCTCTGGTTTTATGATCGACATACTTGATGAAGTCTTCTTTGTTGCTTCTTCAATGGTCTTCACAACGATGTTTCTTAGCTCTGCCACAATCATAACTAGTGTGAAAACTCTCCAAAAACATCCATTATGAAGGACCTTTGTTTTTCTGCTCAAGTTCTCCTACACTTTCTTCGCTAGATGGACCATGTCGTCTAAGGTAAAAGAATCTTGCAAAAACAACCGACACTACTTGTAGTTAGAAGACAGAGAACGGTCTCCTAATAATTTCATCCTCCCACATGTTCAAACAGGATCCTTCCGTTGATGATATTGATTTATTAATACTTTATCTCACCATGCAAGTGTTATCCCTTTAAGTTTGTAAACATCTAATTTAACTTTCCAATCTTCTAGGACCATCTCATATTCAAAATATTTATCCACCTCATCAATCCAATCAAGGAAAATAAAATAGACTCCTAATGAGACTAGAATTTTAAAGAAATAGAAAATATCATATCCTACCCTAAAAAGACTCCTTATGATTAAGAAAATCAATTGGTGAAGCCTGTGATCAAACCAAACTTGTTTCCTAACCAAAGCAAGACTCAAATTTATTACTTAAAATAACCTTAAGGCTGATTATTTCTAAAATCCTAAAAAAAATGAATTTTATTAATAGGCTTGTGGAAATCTGCTAAGTCGATTGACTCAGTTCATCGAACTAGACAATTTTCATATATAATATGTTAGAATCCACCTTCCGAATAAGGAAATATTGTCATTTCTATGCGAGCTAGTCAATAATTCATTTGTATTCATATTTGACTCTTGAAGGTCCCACTTCTCCATGAATTTGCTTGTTATGCGTCCAACATCAACAATTAATGGTTATGACGAGATGACTCATTTTGTGATACTAATACCTAATATCATTTCTACACACACACATATACATATGCACATATGTTATACGTATGAAGGACATAGTTCATAACTCAGTACCATTTCCACCTTAGCACTAACTTGTTGTCATCTAAGTAATTCTTTATCCACAGTCATCATAGTTGAACTTCTTAATAGGTTAGAGCAAGATCCTACTTCTCCATGAATTTGCTTCTTATGCGTCCGACATCAACAATTAATGGTTATGAGGTGATGACTCCTTTTGCGATACTAATACCTAATATCATTTCTACACACACATATATACATATGCACATATGTTATACGTATGAAGGACGTAGTTCATAACTTAGTACCATTTCCACCTTGGCACTAACTTGTTGTCATCTAAATAATTCTTTATCCACAGTCATCATAGTTGAACTTCTTAATAGGTTAGAGCAAGATCCATGATTACTTTGTCCATTGGATATTAGTTGCATTTCCAACATGACTTTGTTCTCTACCTGTAGACAAGAATACGATTTTTGGTCTGATGCCTTGGTTTCATTTCTTCTTTTTTTAAGCCTCAAGGCTTGTACATAATCTAATAAGTGGTGAATGATTACACTTAAAAAACTTTGCCCAAAAATGAATATGCAACTGCGAAATTGTAAGCTACTATGAAACGGAAACAAAATAAGCTTAATTGAAATATTCAGCAGACCACCCAACCTCCTACACTAAATCTTCAATAACGATCCTAGTAATCAATGTTACATTAAACGCTGGGCGCTCCTGGGCGCCGGACTTGGCGCCCAGCGCTTAGACGCCTAGGCGGACGCCTAAGCGGTTTCTGGGCGGTTTTTTTCTTCTGGGCGGTTTTTCTTTTTTTAATTGTGATACTTGAAGATAAATATATATACTCAATCAACAATGCATAAATACAAAAATACCAACACAACACATATGCTATCCAAAACAAGAAATATATAAACTCTCACATGTGTAATTTCCCTTACTGTTAACTTATTTTTGTAGGTCAAAAACTGCATTTTCATTCGTTATTGTCGCAACTTCAAAAACCGCAACTAATTATTGTTCTATTTTGTAGGTCAAAAACTGCAACTTCATTCGTTATTTGCTGCAAATCCAAAAGTAGGGAGCATGAATATTATAGTTTCAACACTCAACTCAATACAGATACACAATTATAGCATATACAGTTGTAAGCTTTGAACAAATGCAGAGGATGAACATGACAAAGACAAATGTAAGGAGTATAAGTCTGTTGTGGACCGTGGTGATGCATATTCTGTTGTACTGCACTCAGATACTTTTTCATTTGAAATAGGAAAATTAAACTTAAACAATTAAACAACTAAACTTAAACAATTAAACTAAATATGATATAAATATACTAAGTTAACATGTGATAAATGCATATGACAGTAATAGGAGGCTAGGAGCAGTTAATTTCCTTGAGCAATGCCGATCAAACTAAATATGATATAAATATACTAAGTTAATTTCCTTGAAACATCAACGGATTAAACTTACTATCTCTCTTTAAACTTATTATCCTCACAAGTAATAAGAATCTATCAAACCTGAACCAATCAACAGTTTCAACACAGATTTTGCCTTTTTAAGACTTGAACCCAATAAAAATTATCAACACAGTTACACAAGCCTACAATATCAAATTAATGAGAACCCAAAACTTGAAGACGAGCTCGGAATAAAAAAAAGGAAATTGAAATCGAAATAAAGAGGATTAGAGTTTTACGAAGACGCGAACTGTCGGCTGAAGTCGAACTGTCGAAGACGAAGACGAACCGAAGACGAAGACGAGCTCGGTTGGAGACGAAGACGAGTCGAAGACGAAGACGAGCTCGGTCGGTCGGAAGTCGTCGAGTCGAAGGCGAGCTCGGTCCGAAGTCGTCGAGTCAAAGACGAGCTCGGTTGGAGACGAAGACGAGTCGAAGATCGAAGACGAACTCGGTCCGAAGTCGTCGAGTCGAAGACGAGTCGAAGACGAAGACGAGCTCGGTTGGAGACGAAGACGAGTTGAAGACGAGCTCGGTCCGAAGTCGGTTGGAGACGAAGGTGAGATCAAAGATTAGGGTTTTATTTTTGAGTTTGGGTTTTGGGTATTGGGTATCAGGTTTTGGGTTTTGGGTTAGGCTTTTTTTTTTTGTTCGGGTTTTTGGGAGCGCCCAGCTCAAAATCTGAGATTGGAAAAGTGGGGCGGGCCGCTTAAGCGGCCCGCTTATCCCTGGGCGGCCGCCTAGGCGCTCCCAGCGCCTAGACGTGGCCGCTCAGGGCTAAGCGACACGCTCTGGGCACCGCCTCCGCCTAGACGGGCGCCTAGGCGGCCGCCCAGAGCGTGTTTTACAACACTGCTAGTAATAGTACTTCCTATTAATGATCTCAGTCTATTGTATTAACCAAACCTCTTCGACAATAGACTTCTAGGTTCAGTACAAAATTAGGCTAAACCTCTAGGTTTAATAACAATATTTTGTCAAAACTTTCTCAAAAATTTGGTCTCCCGTTTCTGTCATTCCTCATCAAAATTTTGATCCGGGAATATCAAAAGTTAATGAACATAAAGGACACCCTAGCATAAATCAAACAATGAGTCCCATATAACCAAAATTAAACAAGAAAAATCAATAGCCTTGAATCATATTGCAAAAGTTCTCTTCAGCACCTACTTATCCAAAATAGACCTTTACCAAATCAACGCAAGGAGTTCTCAGCATTTCAAAGTTTGGCTGAAAGTTCCAAGACTTTGGGACTTCTGCTCAGACTGCTCTAGAGGATACAAAATCAAAATTTCCTTAATCTCTCCTGCAGCAGCATTGAACTAAATGAATTACAGTAACAGACCAAGATTGCTCAGAATTTCAACCCAAAACCAAACTTGACATAAACCAAACTAGGCAATCATTTACCAACTCCACATCCCTAATCTAATCAAAATCAGCAAAAACCCTAACACTAGAATCCAAATTCAGCCCCAAAAAAACAAGAATCTGACCTAATTTCCAGCAGTAGAGAGGTTCTCAACGATCTTCTTGTCCCTCCTCTCCATCGCCACATCCCAAACATCGTTCCCAATGTGCTTCGGCTGAAATCAACATCAAAATTCACCAAAAAATTTATCTTTTCCCCCAAAATCAAAAACAAAACCCTAGATTTACCCTTCCATGAGCAGCTCTATGAATGTAGTACTGAGCGTTGCCCATCACGCACAGCATCCCGGCGATGATTCCCAGAGGGAGGAAAGCTTCGACTATGTAAAATTTCCCCATTTTTTGAAGATTAAATTTTATTTTAGGGAAAACGAAGCCAAATTATCCCCGAAAATTTCTGGATCTTTCGTTTTGGAGGATCGTGGACTAGTCGGAATAAAGAGGGTTCAATCGGGGCAGTTTCGTTATTTTTGTGTGTAATAGGGCTGTTTTGGTCAAGTGGATGTTAGCAGGTCGGGCTTGGATAAGGGTGTGAATGGCACCCGGTTAACCGATAACTGGATCTAGGTAAAACCCTACTTTTCTCACCTATGGAGTCTGAAAACCCCTAGAGTTTGGGGGCTTTTTTGCGCAAATCTACGTACACTTTGTAAATTTCAGATAACTCCCTCATCTATTGTTGTCTTGCAATCCCTACAACTGTATCAAAACTCTGAAGTGATGTTGAGGGTCAAAGGGTATTGTTTTATATTCTAACATTTCTCCGTAAGTTAAAGTGTCATTTATATGAGCTTAAATTTTGACTTGCGCAATAGTATCATATTTTTTTATTATAAAACCTGCCCTAAATTCCACCCCCCACCCCCACCCAACAACTATGACTTCCATAGCATCCATTACCTCTCAATTATTTTCCAGCATCTAACATCCTGTTTGATTAGTATTCTTAGAAGAATAAATTGCAAATAATCCCCTCTTCCTCATGAAATTCGTGAATGCTAGATGCTAATAAATAAGTTGAGTGATGATCTAATGAAGTTATTAGATGCGGGACATTATTTGTATTTATCCTAATGATATTATATTCTATTTTCTATTCTATTTAAAAGTACGAGTTTGAGTAAAAATTTCTGTGTATTTGCCCTAACGATATCATACTTCCTTTAAAAGTAGGAGTTTGACTAAAACTTTCTATAGTCAATTTTAAAATCGACTCTTTTTAGATATTACATTATGATGAAGCCTAGTTAATAAAATAATCTTTAATATGATGTATTCTAATGTGATCCTATCCTAATTAAATGAGAAAACTTTCCTCGGATATAAAATTATTGATAAATAGGATAAGATCATAATTATGAACATTAATCGGGATAAAATCAATTGTGGCCTTAGTCTGGATCAGAAACAATGGAAAAATAAAAAATGAATTTAATGATGATCCATACGTGTTAATAGGTAATATATAATTTAGCTGATATTTTTCGGGTAGCGTGAGTCAGATTAAACTATTTTACAGCCACACTATAGGTTAGGCCCACATTTCATATTCCCCAATCCGTTCAAAATTAGTAGTGATAACTTGATCAGCACTCTAAACCTGAAACTACAAAAAACCACTAAAAAATCACAAATCACAACAACACTAAAAAATCATTAAAAGTTACAAAAACACATCAAAGAATTCAAAAATTACACAAACCACCTCAAAAACTAAAATTTTTATTAGCTCCATGAACAACCTGATATGGCAAAATCCTTTGATAATTTTAAAATTTACAGAAATCCCTATGAAATTTTGAAACTACAACTGCCATCCTGAGAAAATCTTTAAACTCTACAAACTACAAACAACTCTCTAGAAAAATAAAAAAAAAATTGCGAACAAGCCCAAAACTTACAAATTATCCTCATTAAAATCCAAAAATAAAAAGACATTAACTTTGGAATTGAAATCATGCAATGCTTGTGTAGCAGTTTTATGAAAATTTAGTTCTTGGTTAGAAATATTTTATTCATACTGAAATCATATTAGTTTTGTGTTTTCTACATCTTGATATATAGTTTTATGTATCCTTAAATCGATGCTTTGTATCATATGACTAATCTTCTTTTGTCAAATATGGATTTAATATGAATTTCTCATTCCATCGTGCATTTAGTATTTGACATAACATGTGCACTTTTTTATAAGGAAAACACGTCTTTTGTGCACATAATATCAACACTAACAATTACAACTACTGCGTTTCTGGCGTGCATGGGAATCGACCCCAGGCTCCCCTACTTGGGAGCGACACGCCTTTGCACATGACCTACTAGGCTGCCCCGAACATGTGCAAAAATTTACAGGTTGGAATCTTTTATATGCCTTTTAGATAGTTCTAACATTTGTAACAACATAACTAAATTCAATGCAATAACAAAGCTTGATATAAGTCTACAAAATGTTATCATTGTCTTATTATCATCAAGTAGAGATTTAAAAAATAACTTTATTTAGTGCAATGTATTGTATGGTAACTATGAACTATTTCACAAATGAGTTATAGGTGGTCATGTTTAAAATAGTTGTCTTTTTCACGTATTCAATAACCTGGAATTTAAATCTCAAACCAATACATTTTAGTAAAAACTCTTGGTGGAATGAGAAAATTTTACTTGTTTACAATGGGCCCAAAGTAGGGTCCCAAAAAGGTTACAGCTGTCTTTGGATCATTAAAAGCCCACATCGACAATATATGAGGATATCTCTTTGTTTGTCGATATGAAACAAGTCTCCTATCTAATCACATAAATGCTAAAAAAAAGAATTTGGATACTCTCTATTAAAAAAACAACTATTTTTATCGCGATCATTGATTATCTAGTGAGTGACTGTAATTTATTTTAAATGTACTACTCGCAATGTTCTAGGCATTACGTTCATTCTTAATTTGCATTAAAAATTATAATCACATACTAAATAATCAATGATTATGATAACATTGTGATCCCTCTACAAGCTTTGTCCTGCGATGGTTTATTTTAAACCTATTATATATTGTGTTTGTATCTTAACCCAACAAATTTAGTAATATATCCGGAGCAATAATTGTTATCAACACAATGGAATAATGACCACAAATATACGAAGAAAGAACATAATTTAAAGAAAAAGTAATATTGATAACATGAAAATTTAACAAGGTCCGACCATCAATATAATTACTTGCATCTTCAGAGCATACCTAGGTTACGATTACGGTAATGACAAAAATTACATCCAATTTCTGAAACCCTAATTTCACCTTCATTGTCATTTCTTATATATTTTTCTCTTATGGACAAATCAATAACAGGAATCATAATACGTATTTATATATAGGAGAGTTTTTGTCTTTCGGACTGAAAAAGTATAAAAATACTCTCACCTCATAAACCTGTAAATTTAATTTCTTTTTTCATGGATGTTATCATTTGGACACGGGACCACCTTCGATGAAACATGTCGATCCCTCACAATCAGGATACATATATTTCTATAGGGACCAACATATACTAGATCTTAGTATTATGTATTCTCCATATAAATCATGGTTTGTGAACAATAAAATTTTAAAGAAATTTGCAAAATAGACCTATTTTGCTAAATATTTAGCAAAATAGACAACTTTTTGGCCAACAGGCCGAAAAAAGATCGATTTTACAAAACATACGTGACTAGTAGTCCCGTATGATTTAATCCCCTGTTGCCCAAAAAGAAGTCTATTTTGCAAATTTTTCCTAAAATTTTCTCAATGCATGCCTGCTTTCCACCCGAAACGCGGAATAAAATATAAAGAAAAAGGAGGAAGGAATTTTTAAAAGAGTGCTGCTACGGGGACCCAAAATATGGGACCAAGGGAGGAGACAGGTGATGTGTCCCCTCCCTATTGCATAATGAGTTGGCATGGCCAACTCATTATGCAATAGGGAGGGGACACATCACCTGTCCCCTCCTTTGGTCCCATATTTTGGATCCTTAAATCATTTTCCTTTTTAAAAAGCTGCTAAGGTACCCAGGATCCTCAAAAAGGCTCTCTCTCTTAACAATACCAAAATCTTTCTTAGATTTTTCAAGGAAAGAAAGCTGCTCTTGTTTGGTCCCTTCCTCAATGTCAGCACACAAATACACGTGTACAGGCCATAAACAAATACAATACCAGCAAGAGGAGGTCAGAGCTCGTACGCGGTCGGAATTTAGTTAATCGTCCTGTAGACGGGGGGGCGCACGTGTACGCGGGTGGGTTTGGGCCGGGGGCCGGGCAGCAATCAAAGAGGCCATCCACCCACCTACCCACCCCAACACATGGGTAGTTTTATATTTGGCCCGCAGGGGAATCCAATGTTTCCTCCCTTCATTCATCACCCCCACGGAAACAAAATCAATGCTTGCAAAGTGGGGGTGTCTGTAAAAAATCATTTCCTGAAAATGCAACAAGTTTTTGTTTTTTTACCCTGGACCACATGCTGATATTGTATACCGACCGGGTACTAATTGTTGGATTTAAATCTAATTAAATCTATTTGTGGGCACGTATGGTTAATCTGTGCGTATTGCTATCCTTCAGGATGACTTACTAAAGTGATCAATTAATTTGGGTTAATGAGTATTTAAATAAATCATGGGGTTATATGTGCAGTACCATGTTGTAATTGTAATTTGATAAGGGGCCAAATTACAAATGTACAACACCTATATATATGGGGTTATGGTCCCTAATCTAGGGTTACCCACTCTCATTCTCTTATCCCCATCTAAAGAGATCTATAAGGGAGAAACCCTAAGGTTAGAAGATCATCAAAACCCTAATCATGTTTTCCTCAATGGATTCAGGTATATGCTTCCACACCTTTTGATTCTTGTTAATCTTTTTGAATTAATCATGGCTTTAAGGTTTATATCTCAAATTATTAGATCTAACACTAATTAGCTTCTACCATATAGCCTTTTACATCCTAATATTTACTTTTTTTTAAACAATAATACAAGCTTAAGGCCCTCTTTTATCTGAAGAAAATCACCTTAATTATACTGAAGTAGTTGCTTGGCTCAGAGCAACGTGACACGTTGATTCAAGAAACGATGTTAATCTTTTTCGTGTTTTTTTATCTTATCTCCTCTTGCAGCTAGTGCTTCTCCTTCTTCTAGCTCCCTCTTTCACTTCATGTATATTTTGTGTTATTTCTTTTGACTGATAAAATTACCTGGAATCTTGCCCCGA
>NW_017972689.1:13852-14931 GCF_001876935.1 Asparagus officinalis
GGGGGGGGGGGGGAACTTGGACTCGTAAAATGATATCTTTTTCTCTAACCTCATCTTCATTGACCAAATACACGGGCTCCTGTGACGGTACTTTTTTTAATTCTTTTTCGGCAGTTGGTGAGCTTTGAACAGTAGTTGTTCTTATAGCTAGCATACCACATATCTATTTTACTACGTCAAAACTTTAAAGTTGTGATAAACACGGAATGTAATAGCTTTATATTCCCCCGGTCTTGGTCACTTACCCTAGCCGTAGTTCAAACTAATATATATCTTAACTATTTGGTTTTTTTAATTTATTGATTATGCTGACTTTTGCCAAGTGATCGTAATCATCCAAATTCTATAGCAAAAAGATGTTGCATTCCAATGGTATTTCTTTTCACATTCCGAGGTCTAGGTCTTGTGTGCATGCTAATATTTTAATACATGGCCATAGTTTGCGGTACATTGTGAGCTATCAAGCTCAGTAACAATTGTGTCGATATCGGTTAATAGACAAGAGCTTTTTATGAAAACTAGGGTTTTGTTCGTGGGTCCCGAGGCACATTTGATCGGAGTCTCCCTCCTGTCTGGTGTTCTACATTTAAAATATTAGTTTTTAGTTGTCTTATCACTAACCAAACATCTTAGAGAAAAATAATTTGCAGGTATCACCCCGGTTTTTCATGAAGTGAGGGAGGCTAAGGCATCGTTGGCAACAAGAGATTGTGTTTTATCTAAGAAATTGTGTCTTATTGATTTGGTCAATAAGCTAACAGAGCTATTTGGTGACAAAAAATAGGAGGAGATTATTTTGGAGATTGTGTCTTTTGCAAGTAGCTTTTGAAAAGCTGCCTCAAGTAGCGTTTGTCTTTGCGAATGATCTGTCAATTTTTTTTTCTTCCGTTTTTAACCCTAATAATTATGACAAATAAGCTAACAGAGCTATTTGGTGACAAAAAATAGGAGGAGATTATTTTGGAGATTGTGTCTTTTGCAAGTAGCTTTTGAAAAGCTGCCTCAAGTAGCGTTTGTCTTTGCGAATGATCTGTCAATTTTTTTTTCTTCCGTTTTTAACCCTAATAATTAGGACAAAT
>NW_017972690.1:0-11232 GCF_001876935.1 Asparagus officinalis
TTAGCTTTAGAATGATCTGACTATGATTGAAATCCAAGTTTGTATGCTTGCTAGGGAAGACAAAAAATTTCGAAACAAGATGTTTTCCTTAGTGGCAATTTAGCGAAACTGGAAAGGAGTTGAGGAGGTTCTTGGGAGCGCGAGGAGGGTATACATCGCGACTACCCACACCTGTTTGATCTAGTAAATTAAATTTTTGTATGACTTGTTTATGGCTTATGGTTGCATGTATGGTGATGTTTATACTTAACACTAAAATGAGAGTATTACCACCTATCTCCTAAGTACTTGGAATATATGGTATATATATGAGGGGTTCCTTGTTTGGATTTTTCACTCGATGTACTTATTCCATTTAGTTAGTTGTTAAGTGAGGGTATTTACATTTTAGATGGTTAAGTGTAGACATCGAAGATGATTTTCGGGAGCGCAAATATGTTATGTCGCGCGACTTCCAGCATCTATTGAGGAAGTGGACTGATTTATGTGTGCAATTATTTGTGTGGTTATATTTAGATTTAACGCTAGAATAAGGATATTTCCGCTTAATTCTTAATCTTTTGAAACACATGGTATATATATGGGGAGTTCCTTGTTTGGATTTTTCGTCCGACGTACTAGATCCATTCGATTAAGGGTTGAGTCGGAATATAGTCATCCAGGATTGTTAAATATAAATATCCCTATATGCTTATCAAGAGTAAATATTCTGAGATATTTATGTTTGTGGGTTAAATTAGACCATCAACGTTCTTTTCTAGTATTATTATTTTCTTAAGTATGATTTCTGAATTTCGAGGACGAAATTCTTTTAAGGGGGAAGAATGTAAAACCCCAAAAATTTGAATATTTTGTGATAAATAATAATAAATATGTTATATATTTATAAATAATATATTATGATATTTGAGTATACTAGGAATTGGTTTCAGATCAATTCAATGTATATATGTATATATATATAAAAGCAAATGCACAATTCATGTTCGATGTATAAATCTGAAAATTTATGACTAGCGAAGAGATTTTGTATTTTTCTCATAGATGTAGTTGTAATTTGGAAAACCATAAAGATAAAAGTTGTAGGTATCTTCAAGAGATTTCCAACAAGTCTTAGATCACCTCATTACGAGGTTGGACGTGAAAGTTATTGCCAAATTACTGAAGGTTATTTTCCTAGTCAGATTAGGATCACTACTAGAAACATGACTTTTAGCGACGGAAAAATCCATCGCTAAAAGTCAAAAATCCGTCGCTAAAACTTTTAGCGACGGAAAAAATAAAATTCCGTCGCCAAAATACCGTTAGTACATTGAGGGTAGCTAAAATTGCTTTTAGCGACGGATTTTCCGTCGCTAAAATTTAGCGACGGAAAATTAGCAACAGAAAATCCGTCGTTCTATTTTTTTAAAAAAAAAGAAAAAAATTATTCCCGTCGCTAAAAGGGACATTAGCGACGGATTTTCCGTCGCTATAGACACTTTTAGCGACGGAAAATCCATGGCTAAATATTTCTAATATTTTTTTAAAAATTATTTTAAAAATTAAAAAAACCTATACAATAATATAATAAATTTAAAACCATGTTCAATCAGCAATATAATATTCATTCTCACGCATATATAACACATATATTTTAATAATAATATCCCAAGATAATTAAAATTGTTTATACAACACACACCATGATAAATATTGTTTATACAGCACACACTCATTGTTTTCAGAGGTAAAAAACAAATCAATCCTCCTGATCATCATCATCCTCATCACCAGCTCCACCTTGTCTAGAAGTCCAGGCCTACAAATATAAATCAAACATTAACAACATGGCATGACATGTAAGTATAACAATAAGAGAGTATCATGATATATTCTTATGTATTATATGTTTCGGAGGGAGTATCATGGCATATTCTTATGTATTATACGCACACACATATTCTTATGTAAAGATAGAAAAACTGAACAACAAATGGTTAAGGCTCATTTCCTAACACACCACGCCGATATCAACCCCTAACTAATATACTAAATATTTTTATACCGCTGCGTATCAGCATAGCAACATAAACCCTACAGAGTAAAAAAAAAAGACATTCAACGAGTGCCTACTCCATTCTATATCCCGCCTAGCTCAATTACCTAACTAACAAGTTCCATCCAACACTTAATTAATATGCATAAAAAGAACCTATCCAACACTAAACCAAAGTCAAAAGTGGCAAGTTACTTGTGACTTATGAACAACTTGATCATAACACATTTTGAATAATATAATTAGACTTTTCTTATTTACTTAAACTTGTATACATGAAAAAGGTTGAAAGAAGAATGACTTACGCTAAAGAAATTGGCTTGATTGCAAGATACATTTTCCACTGCAATTGATGAAATGGACCTGCACTCAACAAAGGGAAATTACCAATACAAAAATGAAATTCATTATTAAAGAGAAGAAAATTAGGAGAATTAAGAAAAAGGATACCCTAATTAGATCTTTGGACTTCATTTCATTTATGGTGTCACTTTGTAGTAATAGTTTGCTGCATATGATAATTAATAATAAAAAATAATATAAGGTTGAAACAAAAATTATAGTTCAACAGCTTAGACTTCATGGTATCGGAACATCAACTTTCTTCTACTTCTCCTAACAAAATTCAAACATGGAGTTATTTTGTCGTAATATAAAGCCCATTTATGAATAACTGATAAGAATTATATTAGCTTGATATATACACTGATAGTTCATTTAAAGTTCACGTGTAGTGATTCTTCTAAAATCTTCTGACAGTTGATTGCAGCCATATATAGGAATGAATTTGGATTAAAATAGAATAAAAATTTACAAGATGAAGAAACTTCAACTACACCTTTATAACTAATAAATTCCTTTTCTCTAGAAAAGATAATAAAGTTCTTTCATAGTTAAGGAAAACGTGCACAAGCCTACCGTAGTTGTTATATCCTAATATTCATAAGTCTCAAGTCCAACACAAGCAGCTTCAGGTGCAAGAGGAATTTCCTCATATTTCAGGAATTTAATTGCTTTAGGATCATAACGAAAGAAACCAAAGTGTTGCTTTTAACCCAATTATTTTACATGCATTTCCTCCCTCGATCACTTAAAACTTGAAACCTAGCGAAATAGTATTGCTTTTAACCACTGGCAACATTGCCGTAGAAATCAAAATCAAATGAAAGCACCAACAACAGAACGTTTAATCATCCTTAAAATAGACATCGACAACAAATCCGAGATCGTCTCGGAATTAAAAAAAATCCATTCTACCAAACGAAACTGACATGATATCTCGAAATTACTTTCATTTTTCTTTTTTCTTTTTTAAAAATCTTGCTAGATTGAGAGAAGGAAATGACCTAGTCGCCCTCTCAAAAACCCAGCTTGGTGCAGCGCCAGTGCCTGCGCTTCGTGTTGTACCTGACAAATTACATCAAAGACCAGAAGCAAGCGATCAAAACTTGCACCAAAAAATAAATAAATAAATAAATAAATAAGAGGCCGAGCGATGGAGACCTGAGACCCTGATTCGCGTACGGACCCAATGTGGAATGGGCCTGTTCTGCCTCATCTTCTTCGCCAACTTCTTCTTGATCACGAACGACTTGTGCGAAGGTTGCAGCGAAATCAAAAAAGGATGAGAAACCCTAATTCGCGAAATTAGGGAAGAAGTGAGATCGAGGGAGGTCTACCATTTTCGTTGTCAGACGATGGAGGCGGCGGGAACCCAAAAACCCCACCAAGCTCAAGCTCCTCCTAACCCTCCGGCAAGCCTCGACGGTGCCAACATCGCCGGAGAAACCGTCGACGAGGGATCGGAGGAGGGATTTGAGGAGGAAGGAGGAGAGGAGAGGGAGGGAAGCGGAGGGGAGAGGGTGGGGGGAGGAGAGGAGAGAGAGGGAGAGGGAGAGGAGGAGGAGGGAGAGGGAGAAGAGGAGGAAGGAGAGGAGAGAGAGGGGGAGGAGGGAGAGGGAGAACAAGGGAGGGATTGGGATCAGGAGGTAGAGGGAGATGGAGACGATCGACTGCCAGATTAGAAACCCTAGGTATCGGTTTTTTATGGTTTCGGTCGGCGATTGAGGCATGGCGATGGGTGCCGCTGAGATTTTCAGAGAGAGGAATTTCGGGGGGGAAGAAGAAAGGGAAGGGGAGAGGGCTCGAGGGTTTTTGTTTTTGGGTTTTTGATTTTTTTGATTTTGGACGGTTAGGATTTGGTCGAGCGGGAATCTTAAAGGAGACTTACTGTGCATACATTTTGAATTGAAGAAATTTTCTAAATAAACCCATGAGGAAATTTTCACTGTAGACCGGTTTTGGGTTTTTATTATCGAAATCGATTGTGTTGTGTTTTATTTACCGGAATCGACTCGGTTTCTCGTCACGTCAGCGCTGTGGCGAGAAAGCGGGTCGATTAATTTTTAAACGGCCTCGTAAACAGTCGGGGTTGTCAACCCCGACTGTTTAGTCGATCCGCTACGAGGCCCTTAACTAATTGGTCGGGGTTGGGGAACTTCGAATTGGTCGGGGTTCCCAACCCCGACCAATTAGCAGAGTCCACCCTCCGCTGGGTTTGGCCAGGGACGAATTGGTCGGGGTTCCCAACCCCGACCAATTCGAAGACCATTTCGGCGGTGCTTGGCCAAGGCAAAAAGTAGTCGGAGTTGGGAAACCTGACTACTTATTCTGGGCCCCCTCCAGTATAAAAGCCACCGAACCCTATTTCCCCCGATCCCATCTCATTTCTTCGCCTCCCTCTTCTCTCTTTCGTCCCCGTTCTCACGAAACCAAGCTTCAGATCTGGAATTTCAACTGGTTTCTTCGGCCGAAATTCAAATCAAAAGTTATCTTAAACTTCTTTAGGTAATTTATTCTACTCCTCTCCTCTTTTAACATGTAGAAATCTAGGATTTTTTCTTAAAAATAAATTTCTAGGGTTTTCATTCATAAATGAATTTCGTGGGTTAGAGTTATCGTTGAAATTCGTTTGTATGATGATTGTTATCGATGTAATTAACTTTTAGGGCATAGAATGTTCAATTGTTCAATTTTAGGGTTTAGGATTTACAATTTGGGAATTAGGGTTTTTGGTTGAAATTATATGAGATTATTTGCATATTAATTTAATTTTTTATATTTAAATGATATAATTTTCTTTTGAATAGGTTGAGCAATATGATTTTTATTGCTTGTTCTTATGGTGGGCAAATTAATTATGGGATGAATAATATGTCAATATACGTCGGAGGGGTAACGACGCCATTAATGATCTCGGAATCATATAGTTACTACGACTTGGTTATGGAATTACACCGAGTTACGGAAATTTACCCACGAAAATACCGACAGAAAATTATATACAATTGGCCCATAGCTATTGATAGAACATCCGCAGTGGAGATCTCGAACAATTATCATATGAGTATTATGTTTAAATTGGGCAAGTCGCAACAAACGGTAGAATTATTTATTAAAAAGTTGCCACATAATTCGTGCCAAATATTCAAACCTCCAGGAGAATTCTCACGCATGTTAGATATGGGAGTTCATTTCGATGGGTTTCTTTCTTCTTCGAATGAAATGGAGCGGGCTCAATTCGGTGGAAC
Source organism: Asparagus officinalis (assembly GCF_001876935.1). Classification (NCBI taxonomy): domain Eukaryota; kingdom Viridiplantae; phylum Streptophyta; class Magnoliopsida; order Asparagales; family Asparagaceae; genus Asparagus; species Asparagus officinalis. The sequence continues at coordinate 5,629 of NW_017972690.1, forward strand.
GTCAAATCTCATGAATAACGAAGTCTCTTATGGAAATATGGGGCCGTTAAGTGGGGCAACAATCGAAGAGGATGAAATAAGCAATGACTCGGGAGGTGAAGAACAATATAGTGCACCAGTTGATAGCATGCAATTTGTTACCCAAGATGTCGAAGATAATCCGGAATGGCCTGATGAGGCTTACGTTAATAATGACTACGTTGAGTACGAAGAACCACCCCCCGACGAGTTTGAAGATGATGAGTGGATTCGTTCTTCCACAGTAAAAGATATGTGCATCGGTGAAAGTTCAATTCGTAAAGGAGATGATGACGCCCCCTTTAAAGTTGGTGATTTATTCGAGACTAAGGACCAATTGGTTGATGCTATTCATGAATACTCTTTCGAAAAGAATTTCAAGTTCAAGCAAGTTAAAAGCAATCGCACAAGTTATGATGCAATATGTTTTATGAACACACAAAGAACAGGTCTGACCGAGGGAAATGAAGCTGATTACTCATGTCCTTGGAAGTTATATGCATTTGCAGGAAAGAAACACAATTTTCAATTTAGGATCAGTGAATACTGCGGTGTTCACACATGTGTCAATCCAATATTAGAGCAAGATCACAGTGGTGCATCTGCCTCTTACATAGCGCGGTTGATTATGCCAAAATTAAGGAAGAAGCTTGATCTAACGCCCGATAATATAATTGAGAAAGTGCTTGATACCAAGTTCATTAAAATCTCGTATATTAAAGCATGGAATGCAAGAAGAATTGCGATGACAAAAATATTTGGTGATTGGGACAAGTCTTACGCGACACTAGCTCAATATCTTGATGCGATCAAAAGAAGTAATCCTGGATCTGAATACAAACTCATAACCAAAGAGATCGATCCGGGAGTTCATCAATTCACCTCTGTTTTTTGGGTATTTGGGCCTTCGATTGAGGGGTTTAAATTTTGTCGGCCTATTCTTAGCATTGATGGCACACACTTATACGGTAAATACAAGGGTGTACTGCTTGTTGCTACAGGAGTTGATGCAGATGGTGGCTTATTTCCTTTGGCCTTCGCCGTTGTGGAGGTCGAGAACAGTGAAAATTGGGAGTGGTTTTTTTCTTGCATTCAATTATATATTTTTAATGTGTTGCCTCCTAGAAAAATTACCTTCATATCTGATAGGATGAAAGGTATTCCAAAAGCATTGTGGAGGAGATTTGGCTCTCATCACCATCATCGCTATTGCTTACGACACATTAGAGCTAACTTCAAAAAGAGCTTTAGTCAGATTCATTTACAAAACCTTTTGTGGCAAGCGGGTTGTACGCCCGAAACATGTGTGTATGATCGGATACGGGATCAAATCAAGGCAACATCTCAAGCTGCGCATGATTAGATTGAGAGTAGTCTGGGCAGTGATTACGTCGACCGGTGGGCACTTAGTAAAGATGGAGGGAATCGATTCTGCATGATGACAACCAATTGTTCTGAAAGCTTCAACGGGGTACTTAAGGGGCTCAGGCAATGCCCATACAGGCGTTGGTTGCGAGGACATTTTACAGACTCAATTACTATTTTGTCAAGCGGCGAGAGGATGGAGCAATGTGCGCCTCGTTCTTGACACCAAAAAATGAGGCGATTTTAGGAGCTTGAGTTAATCAGGCAAGGGGCACGAAGATTGTTAGATTTGCTGTAGATGAATGGGAGGTTACAGACAAACATGGTCACAATTACACCGTTAACTTGGGAGGTGCACATTGCACATGCACCTGTAACATACCAGAATTGCAAAAATTGCCTTGTTCACATGTTATAACGGTTACGTCCAAGCAATCGGGGGGTGCAAATATTTCGTATTACACATACGCTTCTGAGTGGTATCAATCAAGCAACTATAGAGAGGCATATAAGCAGTGTTTCCACCCCGTACATGATAGTCATTATTGGCCACACTATAACGGGCCGCATGTGGTGCCTCCAAGCTATAAGAGACCAGCCGGACGCCCGCGATCAGTACGCTTAAAAGGTACGATGGATGAAGGCCGGGAAGGAGCTCCGAAAAAAAATAGATGTGGATATTGCAAACAAGTCGGGCATAGAAGATCTCATTGCCCGACCAATCCAAATAGATAGCAATTAATTGGTACAATTTTATACATTTGTAATTTTATTCTAACTCATTTATAGATTAATGGATCATCATTATATGTGCAGATATTTGTAATTTTATACATGTGTCAATCCAAATAGATAGCAATTAATGTGTAATTTTATACATTTGTAATTTTATTCTAACTCATTTATAGATTAATGGATCATTATTATATGTGCAGATATTTGTAATTTTATACATGTGTCAATCCAAATAGATAGCAATTAATGAGTATAATTTTATACATTTGTAATTTTATTCTAACTCATTTATAGATTAATGGATCATCATTATATGTGCAGATATTTCAGTTATGGAGGCGGGTCCATTGACACATGATGTCCTTTATGACCAAGAGCGCCACCGATCCGCAAAGATAGACGCTAGGGAGGTAAAGTGCATTTTAATTATTTTCAATTATATATAAATTTCAATGTAGTTGATTGTTACTGAACATTTGCACTGTTTACTACATGCAGGCCCCGAGTATTACTGTTGTCGATCATACCCGTGCACACTCTAGCTGGGAGTTGACGGATCCACAGATACAATATTATGTGCGTCAAGCCGGCTTTTTTGAGTGTTCACAAATTAAATGGGTAAGACTTGATTGGGCACTTTTGACGGCATTGGTTGAACGATGGAGGCCCGAGACAAATACTTTCCACCTGCGCCAAGGAGAGACGACGATTACCTTGCAGGATGTTGGGGTTATACTTGGCCTCAGAGTAGATGGTGATGCAGTGACGGGCACCGATGACTTCCACTATGCCAGCGCGTGTGAAGAATTGTTGGGTCACTGTCCTACAATGAAGGGGTAAAGATCAAACTCGAATGGTTAAGGAATAACTTTATGAATGTACCGATCGATGCGACTGATGAGATCATTTGGTTAAGGAATAACTTTATGAATGTACCGATCGATGCGACTGATGAGATCATTAAGAGCTATGCCCGTGCATATATTTTACATATGATCGACTGATGAGATCATTAAGAGCTATGCCCGTGCATATATTTTACATATGATCGGTACTATTCTGTTTCCAGATTCCACTAAGGATTCCGTGCACATGAGATGGTTACCGCTTCTTAGAGACATATCGGAGTGTGGAGAGTTATCTTGGGGGAGTGCAGTGTTAGCCTACTTGTATAGGGAGATGACGAAAATAGCACTCGTACAAAACAAAGAATTGAAGGGCTGCCTCACTTTGCTGCAGATATGGTCATGGGAGCGATTGTATTTGGGAACACCTGATTTGAGGGAGGCCCGCGCTCTCGATGGCCATATTCCGTTAGGCTGCAGGTATTATTAAGATGCATGTAACTTTAGTGCTTTATTTCAATATATACTAACCCGTTGTATATAAAATAGATGGAATGTGTCCAGATCTTGGCAAACCTCTCCAAAGGGGCATGAAAACTTTTACAGAAACGAGCTTGATCAGATGGAGGATGAACATGTATAAAAATTATAATATCTAAATATATTCAATTATGCGACCAATTGTTACCGATATCTAAATATATTCAATCAATATATCATAATATCTTATATCATAATATCTTCTTTATAGGTCAAATGGATGCCCTACGAGCTAGTGTTGGAGTCACTACCGGATATTTGCCGGGAAGGTGAGGATGTATGGCATGCTCGCATCCCACTTATATGCTTTGAGATTGTCGAAATGCACGTGTCTGACCGTGTGCTTCGACAATTTGGACTACGGCAACATATTCCAAGGCATGTGGAGAGAATAGAGAGAAATCCAAGAAAAGGTGCACATCATGCTAATTGGGAAGTAATTCGCCAAGCTTACATCCAGAGGTGGGATTTAAGGGAGGAACAGGTAGTGATGGAGAGGGCGGATGCACCTGACCTAGGTGTGTACATGCGGTGGTATTGGGGGATTACTCGCCAGTGGATATTTCAGGAAAACAAAGCCCCGAAGGAGTACATACCAAGAGGCACAGTCGATAGAGAGTTGGTAAGTGTATAAGAAAAATATACAATTATTTTCTGAGTTTTATTTTCTCACCATCCACTTGATAATAATTTTCTTTCGGTTTTTATTTTATAGGTACAAGAGCTCGAAGAGCTTTCCAGAATGGCACATGACGCATTGCGCACGACTACCGAGCAGGAGCCGAGGAACATGTTCCTTCGAATGATAAAAAAGATACGGTCGGCTCTTCAGAGGACGCGTAATGCAAGCCGCGATGGACGGGAGGAGCGACCAATTGAGTACATGCGGCGACGTCGACGAGGACACACGGGGGAGGGATCAAGCCGTGCGCATGATGAAGCTGGCGGCTCACAGCAGGCTCAGGCCGGATGTTCACAGGAGGTTCGAGACCACACAATCGGACGAGGAACTTATCCGAGCTCACGTCGAAGGTGAACGGGGAAGGGGGAGAGGAAGAAGAGGGAGAGGGAGAGGGAGAGGGAGGGGAAAGGGCGTTGTTGATATTTATTAAGTTTCGATGGACTTGATGGGATGTTTGCGTTTGAGTTGCAATTTGGACTTGATATGTTGTTTGTGTTGCAATGGATTTGATATAATGTTAAGTTTGCGAATATGAATTGTACGTATGATATTTGTGTTTGTGATTTCATTGTGGATTGATAACAGGAGTATGATTGCATTTTAACATGTGTTATTTGTGATTACATTTTGTACTACAGGAAGTATGAGTTTGCAGGTGAATGTGGGCTGGAAGTATGAGTTTGCAGGTGAATGTGGGCTGGAAGGTCTGTAAAATGGTCGGGGTTGGGAACCCCGACCATTTTGTGCACCTACACTGGCCCTGGGTTGGGGCTCTGCTTAATGGTCGGGGTTGGGAACCCCGACCGATTCGTCCCTGGCCAAACCCAGCGGAGGGTGGGCTCTGCTAATTGGTCGGGTTTGGGAACCCCGACCAATTCGAAATAGGACCATTTCGAATTGGTCGGGGTTCCCAACCCCGACCAATTAGTTAAGGGCATCGTAGCGGGTCGACTAAACAGTCGGGGTTGGCAAGCCCGACTGTTTACGAGGCCGTTTAAAAATTAATCGACCCGCTTTCTCGCCACGGTGCTGACGTGGCGAGAAACCAGGTCGATTCCGGTAAATAAAACACAACACAGTCGATTTCGATAATAAAAACCCAAAACCAGTCTACAGTGAAAATTTCCTCATAAACCCATTAATATTTTTTTTTATAAAAATTGACCCCCTTTGAGTTTTTTTTACCCATTTTTCTTTAATCTGATTCCTAAATAATCGGGGTTGTCAACCCCGACTATTTAGGAGGTTGCAAATCCCCAATTACAACACTAAACTCTAACATTCTATGCACCAAGTAGTCGGAGTTAGCAACCCCGATTATTTAGAAACCGGATTAAGAAAAAATGGGTCAATTTTTATAAAAAAAACTCAATGAGGTCGATTTTTACAAAAAAAATGTGAATGGGATTGTTTAGAAAA
>NW_017972691.1:0-12525 GCF_001876935.1 Asparagus officinalis
TTGAGAATGGCAAGTGGGAGGGGTGAGGATTCCCTGACGTCAGACAGCAGCTACAGGTCCACAAGTGTTGGGCGTTTTCCGCTTGTTTTCCACAGTTCTCCGGCCGATACGGCGAGTGTCTGATTGATGAGGAAAAGCCGAGGGGGTATCGAACTCATTTAGACGTCGGCTGCTTTAACTGGCTGGTGAACATCAGGCCGGGTTATCTGACTTTCCGGGTGAGGAATCAGTGTTTCATAGAGCCATACCTACCCTGCCGATTCGCTCGCCAGTTTGGCTATGATCAGCTTTATGTCGGGAATCCACGTCAGCAGCTTCGGACCCACGGCGGTTTGGTGGACGGTCTTCGTGCATGGTTGTGGACCGTGACGGGCTGTACTGGTGCTAAGTTCAGTCTCCCGAGTTCTGAGCGGCAGTTGAACCTCACCTTCTTAAGCTGCAAGTGGTTGTTAGCAGCCAATAAGACTATTCCTGTGAAGCCGATTGCAGAGCTAGAGGCTGAGGAGGCTTCTCAGGCTGATTCTCGTATGATTTGGGAAAATGCTCGATCACAAAGGGCACGGCACAAGACTCGTCGGATTGACGAAAAGGGAAAGAAGATCTTTAATTCTGCTGATGAGGCTTCAGGCGGAGATTTTGAAGATCACGAGGACTGTTCTGAACGAGGTCAGTTTCTTACTCTTTCCTTTTATCTTCCAGAATTATTAAACCTGACAATGGTTTGATGTTTCAGGGACCACAGCTGACCAAGATGAAGAATTCCGTCCTTCTTCCCAGACGAGACTTTCGATTGTTGCCCCTGCCGCTAGGCGGAAGAGATTAGCCCGCAAGCCGCGTGTAGTTTCACGAGCATCGGATATGGATTTGGCCGGTGACGATCCTGCTAGTGATGGAGGTAACTTCTACCCTATAGACCGTCCTCTTGATCATTCAGAACTTTGACTCACGCTTTTCCATTTCTATATAGGAGAGCGTGGGGAGAGCGAGATGAGTCCTGATCCTGTTTTTCACGATTCTACATCTTCTGGTGAGCCCGACTCACCGCACCAGGTAGAAAGGCCTGCAGAAGCTGGTGACATTAGGGAGACCGTCAATGTAGGACCCGGTTCGATGAATCCAGGTACATCTACCATTAACAATACACAAAGGAGTTGAATGATTTGGAATTTGTGCATTCCCTAATTGTCTCTATGCTTCTTGCTCTTTTAGATAATTTGCAGGAGGCAAACGTGGATCTTGGGAATAGAGAGGCTGACGCACCCATAAGAGGTAACTCATTTCTATTGGTCGTAGTCTCTTTATTCTCCTTTCGTACTTATATTCTCTTGTGTCAGATTTCTCGACTGATGATTTTGACGAGGAAGGCTTGCTTGTGGACACTCCTATGCTCCACTTTATGTATGGCTCTCCTCAAATTGATGACCAGTTGCCTGGAGATGTATTTCCTGAGTCTACGCTCCCTAAGAATCCCGAGGATGGTTTTTCTGAAGGTACGTAGCTCTTCTCAAGTTAATTATAGGACCAGTCAATTTTTGACTAATGCAACTATAATATGATGCATCTGAGAATTCTATTTTGTATTTGACAGGAGCTTTTGTCGAGACTGATCCTGTTGAGCTGGCTGTGGGACCAACTACACCAGTTGATACACCCCCAGCCGTTACACCTCCACCACCCCCAGTGACTCAAGGGGAAGAAGGTATAGATTGGGTAACTGAGAAATGTTATTTATTTCCTCTTTTAAGGTTTTTGACAGTCCTTTTTGCATAGGGCTTTCTTCTCGGCTTCATGTCCTTGTGAGGGAGTTATTAACAGACGATGATCCTGAGAAGATCATCATTTGCATAGAAGTCCGCTCTTTCTTCTCCTTCGTGAATGCTATGATTGGCAAGCTCTTCCACGGTGGATTTTTTCTTCATCAGTTTAAGCCATTCCTTGATCCTAAGATAAATTCAATAAGGGATGCAGGATACCCGGATCTGGCGAAGGCTATCGTTGATGATCTTGATTGCTTAGAGCATGAGCTACGGATGTTTCGCGAGCTCCGGGATGCAGGTGCCTCTTCATTCATTGCTGCCGAGTTTGATACTCGCTTACAGACATGGCGCGATACTCGGCTTTTTGCTGAGCTCGAGATTCAGATGCAACGGGATCGAGTGGACCTTGTTGAGGCCCACCTTGCTGCTAGATCATCTTCACTCACCGAGCTTGACTCTTCTATCACCTCTTGTGAGACCCAGATAGACCAGCTCCGAAGAGAGCTCCATGAGAAAGAGGAGACTTTGAGTATTCTTCAGATGACGAAGATACAGGATCAGCAAGCCCACACTACTTTATCTGAGGAGTTGAAATCTTTGAAGCAGAAGCTGACCGAGACGGAGGAGGTTGCTGCGAAGACTTTAGCCACCGACGAGGAGTCCATCAGAGCTGAGCTTAGGCAAGCTTATGATGAAAAGCTGTCTAAGCTTAATCAACAGATTTTTGGCCATGCGCTTGATGTATGATTCTATTTGCTGAATGTTTTGACTTTTGATCTTATTAGTGGAACTGGTTTTTGTCTTTATCTTTATTATGATTACTCATTCCGTTTGAAATGATTGACCATAATACTTTTAGGATTTTTGGCAAACCCTCAGCCATCAACGGATTTGATTAGCCTTTACCGACTACCGTTTGAGTCGGGCTAGCATGTGGATTGTCTAAATCCGTTCCGCATGTCACGTTGTGCTAAGAGAGTGAATTCTCTGAGACTTTCGTGCTATGATGTTGAATACATAGACTTTACCACTTGTTATGGGAATATGCTACCCGGCGACAAGTGTTAGGTGTTGACTTTAGGATTTTTGGCTAACCCCCAGCCTTTAACGGGTTTGATTAGCCTTTACCGACTACCGTTTGAGTCGGGCTAGCATACGGATTGTCTAGATCCGTTTCGCATGTAACGTTGTGCTGAGAGAGTGAATTCTCTCAGACTTTGCTGCTACGACTTCGAATACGTAGACTTCGCCATTGTTATGGGAATAGGCAACCCAGCAACGTGTATTAGACGCTGACTTATCCCTACTTAGGCTTCGGGATAAAATACCCCAGACTGGTATTCTGGTGTCTTTTTCTACGGAGAAAGACTAAACCGGCGACGCGTGTTAGACGTCGGCATATCCTTTCTTAGGATTCAGGATGAAATTCCCCATGCGTGTAAGGCATGGATTCTGGTATTATTAATAACAACCTGTCGCAATGTTGAATATGCGGACGAGTGTTCTTTTTAACGGTTAAGAACTAACCAGCAGAGCGGGTTAGGCGCAGACTTATCCCTACTTAGGTTTCAGGATAAAATACCCCAGAATCAAACTCTGGTGTCTTTTTCTACGGAAAAAGACTAAACCGGCAGCGCGTGTTAGGCGCAGACTTATCCCTGCTTAGGATTCGGGATAAACTTCCTAGGATGAATCCTAAATTAACAAATTTTGGAAAGATCGGTGCGGGAAAGGAAGAATTTTATATTCTATTTCCCGGTCTTCTTTTAGGGTGAAGGCGAACCCGAAAACAAGGAAGGAAGAATTTTATATTCTATTCCCTGATTCTGGAAAGGAAGAATTTTATATTCTATTTCCAGCGAAGAGGAGTTTTTTCGTTTATCGAAAGGGGACTCTGAACTGAAAGTGGACCTCTTGTTCATGGAAAGAGTCAAGAGGGCCAGAAAGACATTTTTAGTGGACCCACTGTCAATTGAAATTGATCAGTGAGGGATTTTGGTGGTGAAAAAGATTTTGGGTTATCCTCTAGAATATTAAGTGTAATATTCTTCAAGGAACTTCCCGGTAAATAAGTTATCCTGAATGTACTATGGATAGTACTTTTTCAGGAACTTCCTATTTATTGGCATTAATTGCCTGTCGCCCTCCTGAGTAATCAGGCGATATGCGCCGTTTGAATAGACTGTGTCTATCACAAACGGCCCTTCCCATTTGGGTTCGAATTTACCTTTCTTCTTGGAGTTGAGGATTATCGGTCGGCGAGCAGCGAGGACCGGATCTCCTTCCTTGAAGCTTCTCTATCGGACTCTTTTGTTAAAAGCCCGAGATATTCTGGCTTGATAGAACTCAATGTGTTGTTGAGCTTCCAAGCGCTTTTCATCCAACCTCTCGAGTTCTTCGAGACGTTTTTGATGCTGTTCTTCTGTCGTCATCTCAGCTGCGAGAGCGATCCGAAGAGATGGGATTTGGATCTCCAAAGGTAGCACAGCCTCACATCCGTATACCAAAGAATATGGGGTAGCTCCTGTAGGTGTGCGTATGGTGGTGCGATAAGCCCAGAGTGCTTCACCGAGTTTATCGTCCCAATCTCGTTTATTGGTCTTCATGAGCTTTGACAGGATCTTAATGATCGTCTTGTTGAAAGCCTCAGCTAGTCCGTTTGCGGCGGGGTAATAAGCTGTCGACGAAACATCTTCAATTTTGAATTTGTCACAAAACCTGATGAAGGCGTTGCTTATGAACTGTGGACCGTTGTCATGAATGATCCGTCTTAGCACGCCGTGTCGGTATATGACATGATGCTTGATGAAATTGATGACGTTGCTCGTCTTTACTTCTCTAAGCGGAATTGCTTCAGCCCACTTTGAAAAGTAATCCGTGATCGTAAGAATGAATCGATCACCTTTGACTGAAGGGGGAAAAATAGGACCGACAATGTCCATACCCCATGTCTCGAACGGCCATGACGTGGTTGACGTGTGCAACTGCTCTGGCGGTTGATGCATATAATTCGCATGTATTTGACAAGCATGACACTCTCGGGCGTATTCGATTGCGTCACGAACCATCGTTGGCCAGAAATACCCCATTCTTCTGATGCGATCATACAGTTTGGGACCAGGCTGATGCGCACCACACTCTCCTTTGTGTGCTTCCTTAAGAACTTCTTCTGCTTCTTTGTTCGAAAGGCATCGGAGTAATAAACCATCGTACCCCCTACGATATAACGTATGGGTTTCGGTATTGTAAAAGAATCTTGGCGCTCTTCGGCGAATTGATTCCCTTTCTTTTACATCCTCTGGTAAAATACCATACTGGACGTAGTCAATGATGGGAAAACGCCAATCTCGGGACTCAGACCCAATTTGAGTTGAATTCACCTCCTTGGCGTTTATGTTTCCATCGTCTTCCTCTTCAATATCCATATCGTATATGGGTATGCAGAGCTGATGCGTCTTTACTATGACTAACAACTCAGTTTCAGGAGGCTGCGCAAGTGATACTGCTAGTGCTGCCAGTGCATCCGCATAAGCGTTCTGGAGGCGAGGGATGTATTCGATAAAGAATTCTTCAAAAGATTCTGCCATTTTGTTGGCCTCCTGGTGGTATGGGATCAAGTCTTGGTTCCTGACTTCATACTCTCCACGGACTTGGTTGACTATCAATTGAGAATCCCCAAAAGCTTCGAGATATTCGACCCCCAGCTCCTTGGCGAAACTGAGTCCAATGAGAAGTGCGTTGTACTCGGCTACGTTATTGGAGCACGGACTGGTCAATGAATAAGCTCGAGGCATCACATGCTTTCCTGGGGAGATTAAGACAACCCCAACCCCGGAGGAAACTATAGAACCTCCCGGGGTTATTACCCTATTAACTGCCCTCGAAGCACCATCGAAATATAATTACCATACTTGTTGGTGCGACGTAGTGTTAACCTCGTAGGTTTCATCCGGCAAGTCATCATATACTTCTGCCGTATCTGTGGTTGGGTTTGCCGCCAAAAGATCGCAAATCGCTTGTCCTTTGATCGACTTCTGTTGTTTGAAGTGCAAATCATATTGGGACAAGAGAAGAGCCCATTTCGCGAACCGCCAATTCATAGAGGCTGGTTGCGTCATAAACACCCTTACTGGATTAACATTGGAAATGACGTAAACCGTCTGTCTAACCAAGTAATGCCGCATCTTTTGCATTGCGAATACCAATGCAAGGCATTCCTTCTCAATCATCGGATATCGAGACTCGGCGCCTATCAAGGTCCGACTTAGGTAATAAACTGCCTGTTCGTGACCGTTATCATCGTCTTGTGCTAGTAAAGCACTTATCGATTGAGATGAACCGCCGGATGTAAGCTAGCCGCCCTTGCAATCCTCTGAGCTCTCTCAAATTTCTAGGAGGTTGCAGTTCGTGTATCGCCTTCACTTTGTCAGGATCGATATGTATACCTTTAGTGGTGACGACGAATCCAAGGAATTTTCCGCTAGACATTCCAAGGAAGGATTTAGTAGGGTTCATCTTCAATTGATGGCTCCGCATGAGATCGAACATCGTCTTCAAGTCTTTGATGTGATCTTCTTTGTTGCGACTTTTCACAACCAAGTCATCAACGTAGCACTCGACTGTTTTCCTGAGATGTTCTTGGAAAATCTTAGTCATTGCTCGTTGGTATGTGGCGCCTGCATTCTTTAGACCGAATGGCATCACCGTGTAGCAGAATACACCGAGGGGCGTTCTGAATGCTGTATGCTTCTCGTCATCTGGGTGCATCTTGATTTGGTTATATCCTGAAAACCCATCCATGAAAGACATTCTCTCAAATCCGCATGTATTGTCGATAATGACATCCGTGATCGGGAGAGGAAAGTCGTCTTTTGGACATGCCGTATTCAGGTCCCTGAAGTCAATTTAAATCCTAATTTTACCGTTCTTCTTCATGACCGGAACGATATTAGCTAGCCAATCTGGATATTGCTCCTCTCGGATAAATACTGATTCGATTAATTTCTTAACCTCTGCCTCGATGACTTCCATTATCTGCGGACGAAACCGTCTTTGCTGTTGCTTGACAGGTTTAGCATCCGGCTTGATATCGAGGCGGTGCATCGCCACATTGGGGTCGAGCCCTGGCATATCTTCATAGTTCCAAGCGAAGACGTCAATATACTCCCTGATGAGAGCAATTAACTCCTCCTTCTCATTTGAGGGAAGACTATCGCTGATGAATATCGGCTTTGGGTTGGCCTCGTCGCCCATGTTAACTTGGACTATTTTATCCTCAGTGGGGGGTTCTCTCTGTTCGAACCTGTCACCATACTGCATATTCAGATGATGAACCCACGGGTCTTCCCATGTTGGCATTTGATCATCGTCCTCCATTGTAGACGGATCAGCTGTAGTCATGTTTACCATTAGGCCTTTGAATGCCTCCCTAGACTTGTGTCAGAATTCCCAGCTGAAGAATCAGAAGAGTATCCGTTCTTAGTTTTGTTAGCAATTTGATCGATAATTTGCCAACCACATTCGTCATCAGACGAGGAAACATAGCCTAAGCCTCGCCCGTATTTGTAATAATCCTCGGGTTTCCCTCTTGGTACATATACCGCTTTGGCTGGAGTACGAGAACCTCGATCGAAGTATAGACCTTCTCCGAGTTTGAAATCGTACCCCTGCTTTTCCATGAGCTTGCGCGCTTCCGGACTATACTTAGATAAATGCCGACCAGGTTTGTCATCATCTTCATCTTCACTTAGAAAATGATCTGGTAACGGAGAGCTTTTTCCTTTACCATAAATTACTTCTTTTGCACCTCCTACCTTGTTCGGGATGATCATGGTTGTTCCGAAAGAATGCTGGAGGCGTTCCTTTGTTACATAGGACGACCGAAGCGGCATATACAAATCAGGATTATCAAACAATCCTGTTATCACATCATCAAGAGACAGGGAGTACTCTAAATCGTCATTTATTTCATTATTGGCAAGTTGCCAGTTACAACTGCCCTCTGACGTTTGATCATCGTCAAGGTTGATTACAAAGGGTACAATGTCGTTTAAAACATAACCTCCATTGTAATCAAATCCGGCTTCGGTATCAACTTCTTCTCCGCTGTCCGTGCCATGGGCCGATGATTCAGTATCGGATTCGTTACCATAAAGGAGAGAATCAGTGAAATAATTCTCATACCCTTTAAATGGTTGCTTATCCGCGACCACCGTTCTAACCCTATTATCAGTGTCGACATATTTCAAACACTGATGGAGAGTGGAGGGGATTATAACATTACTATGGATCCAAGGTCGACCCAATAGTAAGTTATACGAAGTTTCAGCATCGATCACATAACATGTGACTTCTGTCTTCAAATCTCCCATTTGACACTTTATCCGGATTTTACCTAAAGGTCTTGACCCGCTGGTATTGAACCCGTAGATAACAGTGCCTGTGGACGCCAACTTGCTAACTGGAATACCAAGGAAGTGCATCAAGCGAAGCGGCATAATACTCACAGCAGAACCCGGATCCACTTGGATTCGGTTGACTTTGCTGGAGCCAATGTACCCAATGAAATATAGGGGTCGATCATGGTTTGAGTTCTTTGTCTGCATATCCTCTTTGGTATAGCGGTCGATCGTGGTTCGAATTCTTCGTCTGCATATCCTCTTTGGTAAAAGTAATGCAGGGAAGGTTCTTAATCGCTATGTTGCACTGTTGACTCAGCGGTTCTGGCTGTTCATGCACCGGCTTGACTTGAGTCAGAAATACCTCTGCATTGGCCAAAGCTTCTTGTAGGGCCTCCCTGGTTTCTTTGGATAATCGCAGCAACTCATACAGCGTTATCCGTGCAGGAATGTTGGCTAATTGCGCCATAATGTCGAAGCTATGCGGAGTCTTCGAGCTTTCCGGTTTGTCTCTTCCAATTGGACGACTGAAACGAGACTGCTTCGGATTCTGTACCTCTTGGGGATTCTTCTCTTTTGGTTTATTCACCGGTTGTCGTAGAGCTTCTTTACCCGGTGTGGGACTTGCAATCACTCCCATCTCCGTGAGAGTTTTGGCTGGTCCCCGCTTGTTCACCCCCTGCTCACTAGGTGGCGGATAATTGTAGTGGTATTCATTTCCGCTCCGTGTCGCAAAAGCTTCTTGTTCTTCTTCAGAGAGCAGGAAAGTGGAGATTCTTTCGTCATCTTCCCCTGGGATAGCAGAGACTCCATAACAAGACTTCCCTTTTCCTTTAGACTTCCTCCCGGATGACGAACCGGCCCATTGTTCATCTCCAATCAGATCTGGATGAACCCAAAGGATTTCGCCATTTGGGGTTGTGTGCGGCACAAGTCCCTTTTGGCGCTGTCCGTGCGGATCGTCATTCACCGTCTTCATCCCGACTTTGGTGACGCGTTTTGGCTCGAACCAAGTTGTAGGCACCGACCCAAAACTGATTGACACTGCGTTGGCCCCCACATTCTTGGCTGGTTTCGGGGTTATGACTCCTACGTCGATTAACGCCTGGATCTTGTCCTTGAGGTGGTAGCATGATCTCGTAGGGTGGTGGACCGCTCTGTGGTACGCGCAGTACTTTGGATCCGTCACTTTGCTGGCCCCTTCTTGATCCACGATCGCCGGCAACTGGATCTTGTTGTTCTCCAACAGGTATTTGAAGATGCCGGGAACTTCATCATCCTTGAAGGAGTACACTTTAGGAAACCTCGGCTCCGAAGATTTCTGCTTCTGAGGCCGTTGTTGCCATTGTCCTTGTTGCTGCTGCTGTTGTCGTTGCTGAGGTTGCAATTGAAAGGTTTGATTAGCATCAACTGCATTAGCATGTGCCTTACCTTTCCCCCGTGGGACGAAATTCTGTTGCGGAGCATTATTCGCCTGTTGGCCTCTCTCCGCCTTCTTTCTTCTGAGGAATCGCTCGGCTTGCTCTCCTCGGACCTTTAGATCCTTCCATGTCTTGGACGGTGCTGTCCCCATTGCTTCCAGCACGTCCAGTGCGAGGTTGTTGTGGCAAGTCTGGAGGATGAATTCTTTGGTGATCGGGTCCCGACAGTTCATCGCCTTGTTCCGGAACCTTTTGACGAAGGTGTCCACCAATTCCCCGTCTTTCTGTTTCTCATCAAGCAACGACCCAATGGATATCTCTGTGTCGTCGTCGAAGAAGTTGGCCAGGAACTTGGTCTCCATGTCATCCCAGCTGTTCACGCTGCCTGGCTTGAGGCGGCGATACCAATCGAAGGCGGCTCCGCGAAGAGTGCCGACGAATGACCGCACCATCAGAGGCTCATTACCGGAGATTACCCCCAAGTGCGATTTGAAGTAAATCAAATGCTGGGTAGGTGAACCCATCCCATTAAATGGCGTGAAGTTAATTAGATTGAACTTTGCCGGATATGGGATCGATTCCCATTCTCTTGGGTATGGACAAGGAATGCCTGTTTTCTTCATCTCTTGAGCAGAAATTAATGTATTGATTTTGCTCTCGAGATTTTTAATTTTCAAGTTTTCACCCGAGTCTGCGTTGACATTCTCGTTACCACCCCCTGCATTGACGGGAGGATTATTGGCATTATGCGTCTCATTCGCATTTGTGTCCTCATCTTCCAGATTAACCGGGTTACGACGACTTGGCTCGCCTTGCTGGTTCGTCAATGCTTGGATTTGTTGGTCATGCATTTCTCTCATGTTTTGCATGGCCATCTGCATTTCGAACCTGAAGGTTTCCTGTTGCTTAGCTAAGGCGTCTTCTAGCATTTTGGCCACTTGCTCCGCACTTATCATAAGTGCCTCGCGGGGTTGTCCCTCGCTGGATACCGTATTATCTGATGCAACCGTGGAGCCGACATCAGATTCTTGTCCGAACCCTACCATAAGTTCCTCGTGTAATGACCCCAGACTGCAGACGTGTTCTAGGCCGGGATGCTTTCAGAATTGACTCGAGATTATCTCGCGCCGATGTCCCTCTGCTGGTCATGTTGGTGGTGACACTCGGAAATTCTCCATCTTCAACCACCGTTCTTCTTCGTCGGAAACGCCTAGGCCTTGGTTTTGGCGTTTCGGTACCAAGTCTTTCGAAAACCGAAACTCTTTCGGGGACCGCCTTGATGCAGCTGCATTCAGACAATACTGCCCAAATGAGTTTGGAACAGGGACACTGAGTTTCCTGTTCTCTGGGACCCCTTTTCCTGGTTTTACTCGTACCCCCAACACGATAGTACAATTCGTCTGCTTGACCTATCGTGTGTTGGCACGACTTCTCAGGTATAACATTATCGTCATCACACGGTAATGTTTCCTTCTGAGGGTTCGAAAGTCACGCGCCTCGAAACATGCCTTTTTGGGCGTGAGTTCTCGGCGGGCTCCTGGACTTCAATGCGCAAGTTGGTGCGCATGACTGCCCTGGTCTCTTTGTCATGTTGGAGGTGACGGCGACCCCCAGCATGTTGCGTCGTCTGGGGCTTCTTCATCAGGCCCAAACGATCTTGAACAGGAGCTTTGCCTCTCTCGTCGGGAATCGGACCGAGGCGCTACAAAACTAGCTTCTTCTTTCGGGATGATTCTGCGTGATCTCCCGAAGTAGTTGCTGGAATTATCGGCGATATGGGTTGTTTCGCTGGGGATTGAACTTTGGTAGGAGGCTGCTTCGGCCTCCACACTTGGCGGGTTGATGGCGGCTTCTTGGCCACTCTTTCTCTCTTCAATTCTTCGGCCTTCTGCACAAGGATTTTTGCTTGTGCAAGCAGTGCGCGGCGTTTGTGAATCCGCTCTTCGAGTGTCGAACGGTTCCGTTTGACTCGGATCCATTCATTCGTTGGCGGCTTGGAGGAACCGCCATTCTTCAATTGTTGAGGCTGTTTGCCTCTCCTGTTCTTCAGATCCGCGTTGTAGCGGACCCCGTCCGTGGACTCCATCGTTTTGGCGAATTGCCGCGCAAGGCGTTGACGTTGCCTCTGGCGGGCTCTCTTCGAGAGAGTCACAACGCCTTCAACAGTGGAAGCGTTGACAAGAACAGGTTTGACCTCGTTGGAGGTCGGTGGAACTTCACCTGACGCAACTTTGGCGTCAGTTGGGGTGAGAGCGTGACGATCTCGGCAGCGAGATCGGTGGCTCCCACTGCGGTCGCCAGATTGTTCGCGGTGAAAATTACCTTCATTGAATTCATTGTTATCTCAAGTAATTGATTTTTGGTTACAAAAGATCCGGTCTTTTTTAGATCCGGTTACAACGAAATCAAAGAAAAAGAAAAAGATTACAACTTTCCTTTAGAACAAATCGCGTGCTCCTGTTTTGCGGTCGCTCGCTTGTGTAGGTTCTTTGCTGACGCCGGGGTTAATCCGTGGACCACCGCGCGATCTAGATCCGGTCGGATCTACATGATTTGACGGGTATTATTTCGCGAAGGAAATAATAGCCGGGGGGGATTAATTCACCAAGGAAATAATCGCCCTTAGTTCTCGGGATCAAAGGCCAAGCTTTGATCCGGAGTGTGATCTCGTGTAGATCTCAGATCTGATCTTTCTCTCTCTCGAACTCCTGCCTTTTGTGACGTGGACGCTCGCCGAGAATCATATCTGAATATTCAAGTCCTCAAGTCTTCAAAACTCCAAGCTCGATCTTCAATTCGACAGAGTTTCAGCTCTCAAAGTTCCAACCTTTATAAATGAACCAAGGGGGGCCTATTTATAGGCTCTCTGAACTGTGCCCGCGCACAGATCTGAGTCGGCCACCTATGGGTGGCCGGCACTGGGCCGAGCCACCCATAGGTGGCTCGGCT
>NW_017972692.1:0-9642 GCF_001876935.1 Asparagus officinalis
AAATATGAATTACTAGATAACATATAAAGATATTTATACTTAACAATCTAAAATGGTAATATTCTCGTTCAAATCCTAATCTAGTGGAACTAGTACATCGGGCGAAAAATCCAAACAAGGAACCCCCCATACATATACCATGTGTTCCAAAATATTAAAAATTAAGCGAAAATATCTTCATTCTAGCGTTAAATGTAAACATAACCAAAGGTATAAACGTAAAGTAATATATATAACATAATAAGAATTAATTTACCTGCTCAACCAAGTGTGGGTAGTCGCGACGCATGTCCTCTTCGCGCTCCCAAGAAATCTCCTCAATGCCTCCTCGGTTCCACTGAACTTTCACTAAGGGAATCACCTTATTCCTGAGTCTCTTGTCCTCCCTGGCCAGTATACAAACCGGAATCTCAATAGTAGTCAAATCCTCCTGAAGCTCAATCTCTGGTGCATCCAATACTCGCTGCTGCTCCTCATCATGCAAGTGCTTCTTAAGCATAGAAATATGGAACACGTTGTGTGTGTTTCTTCAGCATAGAAATATGAAACACATTGTGTACACTAGACATCGATCCTGGAAGATCTAGTCTGTATGACACAGCTCCAATGTGCTCTAAAATCTGAAATGGTCTAATATATCTCGGCGCAAGCTTCCCCCGTCGCCCAAATCGCTGTACGCCTTTCATAGGCGATACCTTCAGCATGACTGAGTCTCCCACCTGAAACTCCAAGGGTCTTCGTCTCTTATCGGCATAGCTCTTCTGTCGACTCTGAGCTGCTAGAATCCACTCCCTGATCAATGCCACCTTCTCGGTAGTCTGCCTCACTAGCTCCGGTCCAAGCATCAAGCTATCTTTCAGCTCTACCCAACATATCGGTGATCTACAGGGTCTCCCGTATAATGCCTCATACGGAGCCATACCGATCATCGCTTGATAACTGTTGTTATAAGCGAACTCTATCAATAGAATGTGATCCTCCCAACTGGCTTGGAAGTCAATGACACATGCCCGCAACATGTCCTCCAACACCTGATTCACCCTCTCTGTCTGACCATCCGTCTGGGGGTGGAATACACTGCTATAGGATAGCCTGCTGCCAAATGAGTCCTGAAAACTTCTCCAAAAATGTGAAGTGAAAACCGATCCCCGATCCGATACGACCCCGATCCGATACGATCGTGTTTGGAACTCCGTGAAGTCGAACTATCTCCCGAATGAAGATCCTCGCATAAGCCTCGGCTGTATAAGTAGTCCTCACTGGGATGAAATGTGCTGACTTCGTCAACCGGTCCACTATCACCCAAATAGAATCATTCCCCTTCTTCGACTTCGGCAACCCTACAATAAAATCCATGGAAATATCTGCCCACACTCTGGAATGGGTAAAGGCTGAAGTGTCCCTGCCGGTCTCTGATGCTCTGCCTTCACCTGCTGACAGGTAAAACATCTAGCCACATAGTCTGCAACCTCTCTACGCATACCGCTCCACCAGAAATATCTCTTCAAGTCCTTGTACATCTTGGTGGTCCCTGGATGCACTGTGTATCGAGTACGGTGTGCCTCATCAAATAACTCTCTCTTCAGCTCTGTACTGGCTGGCACAACCAATCTACCCTTCATCCGTAGACCTCCATCAGCTCCAATGGTCCAATCAGTCTTAGGCTCTTTGGAAATATCCTCCTTTCGGATTTGAATCCAAGAGTCTCCCAACTGAGCTCTGACAACTCTGTCACTACAAGATGGCTGCACTGAGATAGCTCCCAAGAATGCACTGGTCCCTCCAATCTCGGGCCTAAAATCAAACTGGCTAAGAGTGATAAGATCCCGATGTAGTGAACACCTCAAAGCCAAAATCCGGGATCGACGCTTCCTGCTTAATGCATCTGCCACGACGTTCGCCTTCCCCGGATGATACTGGATCGCGAACTCGTAGTCCTTAATAAACTCAATCCATCTCCTCTGTCTCTGGTTGAGTTCCTTCTGGGAAAAGAGGTACTTCAGACTCTGATGGTCTGTGAATAGTTCAAACTCCCCCCACCTGCCATGAGATATAAGCTACTACCCTCTGAGTCTGCATCAATACGCCTCCTAAGCCTGCCAACGATGCATCTGTATATACGACGAATGTCCTGTCGCTGCTCGGTATAGTCAGAACTGGCGCCGTAGTCAATTTAGTCTTCAAAATATCGAATGCCTGCTGGCACTCCATACTCCATATAAACTGTACACCCTTCTTCGTAAGGCGTGTAATCGGCGTCGAAATCTTCGAGAAGTCCTGAATGAACTTCCTATAATATCCAGCTAAACCCAAAAAGCTGCGAATCTCTGACACCGTCTTCGGGGGCTCCCAATCAAGAACTGCTGTGACCTTAGCCTGGTCCACCGCTATGCCCTCTCTACTGATGACGTGGCCAAGAAATCTGACTTCTGAAAGCCAAAACTCGCACTTGCTGAACTTAGCATACAGCTGATGCTCCTGAAGAGTCCTCAATGCTATCCGTAGATGCTCCTCGTGATCCGCCTCCGATCTCGAGTAAATGAGAATATCATCGATGAAAACGATCACAAACTGATCTAAGAAAGGACGAAAAACTTGGTTCATCAAGTCCATGAATACCGCGGGTGCATTGGTCAATCCAAATGGCATGACCAAGAACTCGAAAGAACCATATCGAGTAAGAAAGGCGTGTTGACCTTCTTATTTTGATGATGTTTAACAAACAATTTACCACTAATGTTGTTTGTCTAGTATTTGTGTTTTCGTATTTATTGTAGACAAACAACGTTGTTGGAGGATGGATGGAATAGCGCTTTAACGACGATATCAAATGGAGGTTGGCGGAATGTCGGGTTGAAGCCTTGCAATTCAAAGTTAAAGATCAAGTTCAAGCTTCATCCGCATGTGTACCAAGTTGAGCTACAATGAAGATCAAGATCAAGCTTGGGTAATCTAGTTTAGATTTTATATTATGTGTGTTAAGTACCTTAAGCTCAATATCATATACACACACGTATTTGGTTTCTATGTATATATATAGTTATATATATACATGCATGGTTTTGAGTTTTCATGCTTTGGACACACTTGCAAAATACATGAGTTTTCACAAATAGAAATTCAATTTGAGAAATTCTTTTTCTAACATGTTTGTTTTCATGTTTACAAACATTTCGCAAAGTTTCATCAAGTTTAGAATTGATTTGTTATGTTTAATGGAATTTACAAAATCATGTTTTCGTTCGTGCACATGTTCGTGCATGTTTTACAAAACAGATGAGTTTTCGCAAATGGGAAGTGATATTTGAAAAATTCTTTCTCTGACATGTTTATCTACATGTTTATAAACTTCCCTCAAAATTTTACTATTTTTGGAGTTGATTTACTGTGCCTAATTGATTTTACAAAATCGTATATGTTAACAGTTTTTCAGAAACTGTAAATTTGTGTTCAAATATTTATTTCTCTCAACTGGGAAAATATTTTTCAGAAATTCTTTCTCTGACATGTTATTCTACATGTCTAGAACATTCCCACAAAATTTCATAATTTTTGGAGTTCATTTACTATTTTAAATTGATTTTACAAAACAGCTACACACTGCTACAGTACTCCGGTCGACCGGAAATGTCTTTGGAGGTTGGTTACTGTAGCTAACGGCTATATTTTCCAGATTTATATATATCCGTTATTTTTGTCTTTTTGCTTGGTTTTCTTGGGTTTTTGGGCTTGTTTCATGAGCCTATATATACTCCATGCCCTCATACTTCTAAGGGCACTTAAGAAATGTTTTAAACAAGTTTAAAGAGTTTTAAACAAGGGTTTAAGTGTGTTTTAGTGTTTGTTTGGTTTGAAGATTGTTTTCACAAGTGGAGGAGATCATCTTCTTGTTTGGGCTCCAATCTCCATCTCTCCATCTTGTCATCTATTGGAGAAGTTTTCTAAACTCTATCTAGCTTTACATTTGCTTAGTTATTTGATTAGTAGTCCTTAATAAACTCAATCCATCTCCTCTGTCTCTGGTTGAGTTCCTTCTGGGAAAAGAGGTACTTCAGACTCTGATGGTCTATAAACAACTCAAACTGCACTCCATATAAGTAGTGCCTCCATGACTTCAGTGCAAATACCACTGCTACCAACTCCAAATCATGAGTGGGATAGTTCTGCTCATGCACCCTCAACTGCCGTGAGATATAAGCTACTACCCTCTGGGTCTGCATCAATACGCCTCCTAAGCCTGCCAACGATGCATCTGTATATACGACGAATGTCCTGTCGCTGCTCGGTATGGTCAAAACCGATGCTGAAGTCAACTTAGCCTTCAAAACATCAAAGGCCTTCTGGCACTCCATGCTCCATATGAACTGTACACCCTTCTTCGTAAGGTGTGTAATTGGTATCGCAATCTTCGAGAAGTCCTGAATGAACTTCCTATAATATCCAGCTAAGCCCAAAAAGCTGCGAATCTCTGTCACAGTTTTCGGTGGCTCCCAATAACAGCTGCGAATCTTTGTCACCGTCTTCGGTGGCTCCCAATTAAGAACTGCCGTGACCTTAGCCGGGTCCACTGCTATGCCCTCTCTACTGATGATGTGGCCAAGGAATCTGACTTCTGAAAGCCAAAACTCACATTTGCTGAACTTAGCATACAGCTGATGCTCCTGAAGAGTCCTCAATGCTATCCGTAGATGCTCCTCGTGATCCGCCTCCGATCTCGAGTAAATGAGAATATCATCGATGAAAAGGATCACAAACTGATCTAAGAAGGGACGGAACACCCGGTTCATCAAGTCTATGAATACCGCGGGTGCATTGGTCAAAACTGGTCAAACAAGTCATCAATCCTAGGTAGTGGGTACCTATTCCGGATAGTGACCTTGTTCAACTCTCTATAATCTATGCATAATCTCATACTACCGTCCTTCTTCTTCACGAAGAGGACCGGCGCGCCCCACAGAGAATGACTCCGGCGAATAAAAACCTGAGCTAATAACTTGTCCAACTGGGTCTGAAGCTCCCTCATCTCAGCTGGTGCCATACGATAGGGTGCGTGGGATATCGGGGCTGTGCCTATCTGCAACTCAATACAAAACTCCACCTCTCTCACCGGAGGTAGTCCAGGTATGTCCTGAAAGACATCCTGATACTCTGAGACAACTCTAGTCTCTAATAAATCGACACCCTGATCCCGTCGCATCACCTCCTCGATGTACGCTAGAAATGACTCCGCAAGTCGGTTGCCCTGAGAGGCGGCTACAATCATCTCGGACCCGTCGGACAATCACAACTTGACTGTCTTCGCAAAGCAGTCAATACTAACATGGTAGGACGATAACCAATCCATTCCAAGGATGACATCGAACTCGGACATATGCAACACTATCAAATCAACTATGAACTCTGACTCGTCTAAACTGACGGTACACCTTCTACAAACGCTCTCCAGAATCGATACCTCACCTAAAGGGGTGGAAACAGATAAAGGGGTGTCTAGTGGCTGAGCTACAAGATGGAGTCTAGCCATAAATACATGCGATATGAAGGAATGCGAAGCTCCCGAATCGAAAAGAATACGGGCGGGAAAGGAGTTCACAAAGAACGTACCCTCCACTACGGCTCCGCCAGCTCCATGATCACGGGGGACCACCGCATAAACCCTGCCCGCTCTGCTGCTGGAGATGGGGAATATGGGACAATCTGCCCCTGAGGAACCTCCTGAACTGCTCGAACCTGACCCTCAGTCCTCTGAGCTGCTGGAGGTGCCTCGAGTCTGTTCTGCTGGCCCTGGCCTCTGCCCTGCTGGCGCTGCTGCTGCTGCTGGTTCGGACCCTTGCCCTGCTGGGCTCCTGCTGGTGCACTACGACACTCCGATGCATTGTGCCTGACCTTGTGACAGTTAAAACAAGATCCCTAAAACTTGCGCTGCTGATGAGCTCTCTGATCCTGCTGGGGTCCCCTTTTATAAGGGCCCTGATGCTGCTGTTGCTGCTGTCCAGAGAAAGACCTCTTGTTCTTGCCCTTGTCTCCGTTCTGCTCTGCATTGGCCTTCACTTCTTTATCCTTCTGAAACATGGAAGTCTCAATCTCCTGCGAGGTGGCGGCCTCAGCTCCCTCCCTAACTGAATAGAATCTCCTCGAGACGAGGTATCGACGGATATTAGGGCGAAGCCCTGCCAAGAACATCTAAGCCTGACGCTCTCCTGTCTGCCACATCCCCATGAAATGTAACAGCTCCATGAACCTACTCTCAAAGTCTGCAACCGTCATGTCCTCCTGAGTCAAACGGGACAACTCAAGCTCCTTCCCAGTCCGTGCCGCTGAAGAAACGTACTGCCCATCTAAAAAGTAAATGAAATCCTCCCATGTGAGGGTCATCCTCTGCTCTGGAGCAAACTGCAGTCGGTACCATCTCCCGGCATCTCCCTTCAGGCTATAGGATGCCAATCTCTGCTTCTGGACTGAGTCTACACCGAGTATGTCCAGAATATTACCCACATCATCCTTCCACTTATGGGCTGCAAGAGGGTCTGGTGATCCCTGAAATTCTGGTGCCCTCATCTTCTGGTACCTCTCAACCATACGAAGCCAAGTCTCCTGCTCTGTGGCTCTATCTGGGACTGTTAAAGGAATGACTGCAGGTGTGATCCCTAGGGATCTCTCTCTGACAGGAACGGCATGTATCCCCTGTTGCTGAGCAACCGGTGGTGGTGGTGTCCGTGGTGCTATATGAGTCGTCACTAACTCCTCAATGGCCGTCATCCTAGCAATGAGGGGAGCCATAAGATCCACCAAGTACTGAGGAGCCTGCAGCGGCTCTGGTGGTGCCTGCTCCTGCTCGGGTGGAGCCTGTTGCGGCTCAGGTGGAGTCTGCTGGGGCTCTGCATGAGTGGCCCTGCGAGTGCGTGGTCTACCACGTCCTGTCATCCCTCTGATCATAAGAAAATAAGAGTTTATGAGTCAAAATAGACCTTCATAAATAACGTATCACAATACAATTTTTACAGCATATAGTATTTACACAAATACTTTAAATTTATACAAAATAGTTGTCATAAAAAAAATTTCTCAAATTTTGAGATATACGCATATATCGTCCTCACTCATACTAGGAATTCCTTACGGACTCTATACATGAATCCTAAGAAACTCTATCCTAGTTCCACGACTCGACACAGGATGATCCTAAGGATATTGGAACTAGAGCTCTGATACCAACTGTGATGCCCCTGGGTTCACACAAGGCTGCAGTCCAAGGTGAAACCAAGAATGTCAAACCTGCCATGCACCACACCGTGTAATAACATGTTTCACCATCACAATTAACATCTGTCTAGTAGAGTCAACAACTGGTGTAGGTATAATATAGGTAAAAGATAATACAAGATATACTGATGAAATGATGATAGTCACATAAATATCTCATCATCCAGATAAACTGAAATACTCAACAAGTCTCCAAATACAAATATCTGACAAAAAGGAAATAAGGCACACAGTCTTTACAACTTCTAGAACAAGACTCTCAAATGTCTAAACAAAAGTCTACTGTGGAACTCCAAAAGAAAATATATCTAAGTAAACAGCTGAAGCTAAAATGCCTCGCCATCAACCTGCGACTCTCCGGGCTCCTGGCTCGTTACCTGAAAGGGGGAGGGACAACGAGCGTCAAAGCGCTAGCGAGCAACATCACAACCAACCCCAAGGGAACAGGGCTCGTTGTATAAGAAAATACAGTTATTATATAAGAGATTTAAAATCATTGATCTTACTATAGAGGGTTTTAGTATTTAGAAATTTACAACACGAGCATAGGTACGTCGAGCGAAATAATCCAAACAAGAAAACCCTCATGTATATACCTTGTATCTCCAATTGTAAATCTCTAAACACCAAACCCGAGGTTCTAGTACAGAAAACAATAATAAAAGAAATACAACTAATCTCAGAACATAAGTACAGTGCCAAGTCAAAATCTACATAACTCTCATGTCGTGATCTTCTGTGAGATAGTCATATGCAGGGTTAAAAATTATGTCCAAAACAGGAACTATATACTATTATTTCCAAACTCTTGGAATAGGTGGCAGATGTCCAACACGAGGACTGAAATAGATTATAGTCCAACACGATGACTGAAATAGATTATAGTCCAACACGAGGACTGTGAAATTGTGCAACGATCGCTGGGATATATAGAATAATCTACCTATACCAATCCATACTCAAATCAGGGTGTAAATCCCCAAATTTATACCCTCAGGTCATCTATCATGCATGGACACATAGTAAGACTAAATACCATCGTCAGATAATCCAGGCGATCACTCGAACCTGAACGAATATTCAAGAATGCACAAAACAGGGAAAAAAGCAACAGAGAGAACGGCGGTCGACCGCACCGGTCGACTGCTCCCTGATACGTTCTGTCGGTCGACCGCTGCGACCTCACGGTCGACCGACAGAGCGTCGCGGTCGACCGATGAGGCTCTGCGGTCGACCGCAGCTCCAAAACGAGCCCAGCGGTCGACCGTACCGGTCGACCACCGTGCGGACAGAAACCCAAATCTGGGTTTCTGTCAGCTCAAAACCTGAAACAAAATTTACAAAATTTCTACGATAACAAGTGTTCTAAAGTTCTGGAGAAAGAATAACTAATCTCAAGCATGAAATCCATATTCCCGATATTTCAAAATACATGAGAAACAAATTGAAAATGTTTTAAATGACAGTAAAACATGGTTAAACTCTTGTTTAAGAAAACTCAGATCTAGATCTTCATTAGACAAAGCATTGATGAACTTTCGTAACTGAAATATCAATTCTTGCAATCCATAATGTAAAGAACTCATTTTTATACGAAAATACCTGTTGGGCTCTTCAAAAACTCATGGAAAATCAAAATAAAACCATGGAAAATAGGGGTGAGGGATTAGGCGAGATGATACTCGCCTTAGATGCTGACAACTGCTCTGGAGATGATCCTTCTTTGCTCAAATCTGCAAAAAATCCCCTGAACTCCTCCAAACTCCTCAAATCACCAGGTCCAGCTAGGGTTTTTGAGAGAAGAGAGATGGGGGCTAGGGTTTTAGGTCTGAGGTGAAATAGGAGCTCTCCTGGGTTAGAATAGTTATAAGTCAATTCCCTAACCCGACCCGAACCAAAAAAGAACCCAAAACAATAAAACCCGTAAAACCCAAACCTGAAACTCTCTAATACGCTGTGCGGTCGACCGCCACGGTCGACCGCGTCGGTCGACCGCGCAGTGGTAAAATACCTGCTGCTAGGCATTTTACATGCTGGCCTTAACATCGATTTCTCTCACTTATATACACCTGTTGGGTTCCCAAACACTGATAAATATATACATCTTATATATATATGGTTATTCATCATAAGAGAATTATTCACTATTAATAATTCACATATATTCATTATAGAATTTTCGGGGTTTTACAATGTCACAGGCAATGTTTGTAAGCATATGCTACATACGTTTCTAATTATAAAATATCCATGGCATGAAAAAGCAATTCAAGTGCAACATCCTACAGAAAAGTTCACATCTTTATTCAAAAAAACCCAACAGAGGCAAAATCACAAACACCTAATCCGCAGGAACCCACGTCCATCAAAACCACCATA
>NW_017972693.1:0-2728 GCF_001876935.1 Asparagus officinalis
AGAGAGCGCATCAGTAGCGCAAGTTCCAGGGAGTGTGTTTTAACTGTTGTAAGGTTGGACATAAGGCATCAGAGTGTGGTAGTACACCAGCAGGAGCCCAGCAGGGCAGGGGTCCGAACCAGCAGCAGCAGCGACAATAGGGTGGTCAGGGCTAGCAGAATAGACTTGAGACACCGCCAACAGCACAGAGCACAGAGGGGCAGTTTCGAGCAGTCCAGGAGGCTCTCAGGGGCAGATTGTCCCATATTCTCTAGAACCAGCAATAGAGCAGTCTTTAGCCACAGGCAGAGTTTATGCAGTAGTTCCCCGTGATCATGGTGCTAGCAGAGCAGTTGTGGAGGGTACTGTCCTCATGAATTCCTTTCCCGCCCGTATTCTTTTCAATTCGGGAGCTTCACATTCTTTCATTTCGTATGCTTTTGATAATCACATTTTATTACAATTTTATACCCTCATTATCTATTTTATATGAATAAATATACTACTAATAATTGTTCTTATCTTTAATTGCAGGTTAATGAAGAATAAATCTCAAACTCTAATCTCTCAACAAAAAAAAGCCCTTGATTTAATGAAGAAATGAAGCCATGAAGCCCAATGAATTCTTTCAAGTATTTAATGAAGAAATAAATCAAAGTCTAAGCCCAAGAGTCCAAGAAAAGCCAATGTCCAAAGCCCAAAAGCAAATAACAAAAAGAATCTGCGGACAGCAAAAGGAGAAGGGTAGGCATCGATGCCAGCATCGATGCCTGCATCGATATACTGGGCAGTTAGTTACGAATCTAAGGCTGAAATTTATTGTTTTTGGATAAGATTTCAATCCAATGGCTCTCATTCACTGATGTTTACTATAAATAGGGGTAGAGAGTGAGGGGTTAGAGGTGTGAAAATTTTTATAACTCCTTTTGGAGAGGAGGGCTACTCTTAATTGAGAAGGCCTTCCAAATTTATAACTTTTTGTTAAAATTAATAATAATAATTTTTTCACCACTTTAAATATTTCTTCTCTTTGTTGGATGATGAAGATGGAGATGAAGAATTATTTAGAGGTTTGCTTTTCTTTTTTTTTTCTCTTTTATTTCTCTTTTATTGCTTATTAGTTAGATTTATATTCATGCTTGTAATTAGATTTTATTTTCTTGTTTAAATAGCCAAGAGGTTAGAACCCTCTTGCCTTAGATTTATTTTATGCTCATAGATTAGATTTATTTCATGCTTATAGAGTAGATTTATTTTCTTGTATTTTTGCAATTTATTTTGTAGTTTAGATTTTGCAATTTATTTTATAGTTAGATTTTAATTTCTTGCACTATTCACCTTGAGGCTAGAACCCTCTTGGGTTTAGTTTTTCTTTTTGTTTATTTTTACTTTCTTTGATTCACCTTTAGGCTAGAACCCTCTAGGGAATCACCTTTTTTTAAGAAGAGGATTCAATTCTAGATTACCCATATCTTTAATTGAAACCGCTATCTTTACATTCTTGATTTTTTATTTGTTTCTCGATTTTATTCATTCTTCCTTCTTGCCTTGTTGATCACATTTATTTTTTACTCACTTCCACTCTCAAATATATTCATTTACACAATCATAATCATTCTCTCCACAATCACATTCACTCATCACTCCTATTTGTCACGCACACAACATAAGAACCGATTTTATATTTTCTCCTACAAAAACACCTTCCTCGTAGGAGCGATATCTTTATACTATAACTTGACACGGTTGTACACTTGCAACCTTTTTGGTACATGTTTATGTCGCATCAAGTTTTTGGCGTCGTTGCCGGGGAAGGTGCTTAAGTAGGTTTTAATTATTTTGGTTCTTTAACTTGTGTGTTTTTTGTGAAGGAAACGCTTGGAGCTTGAAGATCGCGGATTGGAGAATTAGGATTTGAAGATTTGCTTTCGGGTAAGTCCTCTTTCTAGTTTTTAATTCCACCCTTTAGCTACTTCTTCACATTTAGAGACAATTAGGACTTAAAAAAAGATTTTATTTTTGTTTACCATAATAAAATTCACCCTCCACTTTGACATTTATTAACAAGATAATAAATTCAAGCATATTACCCCCTTCTCATTTGTTTGATTGTTAACCCTAATTAAAAAAAAGATTTTTTTTTCATCCTTTTAGTTGCTTTTAATTCATAGGGTTTCATTTCATATTGATAGTAGGAATTCACCAAGTGATTTGAGCATCTTGATTTGGCACATACTTAAAAATATTTTTAAGAACAAAACCCCATAATCAAGATAAGGTGAGGGATTTCATCACCCTTTCCTTAACCCAAAAATCACTAATTCCTCACTACACCACCCAAGCCTAATAAAACTCATTAGACGTTGGCCTTAAGGATTCGAGCTCAATAAGGAACAAGAAGTCCTTAAGTGAACCGGTTTAAGTTTTCTCAGATTAGTTGGTGTCTAAGACAAGGTTTAGGGGTTGCGTAAAGCGCTCCGTAAGGAACGAGTTACTTAATTGATCTCTGATCACCCTCTAGTACTATCCTTACCTGGCTAACTACCTGGGTAAAACTTTAATCTTTTCACTGTAGGAGTTTTTGGTTAGGAGCTGGTCTAGTTGAGTTAGGCTAAACCCTAGAATTAGAGTGATTGAAAAGTGATTGCTTTGATTTGTTTTAGTTAGGTTTTCTCTATTTTTTTTTCTTCTCATAAAAAAACTAAATTTTTTTCTTTTTTCTCTTTCTTTATAAATAAAAAATAAAAAA